>NW_007248630.1:182468-191163 GCF_000164805.1 Carlito syrichta | reverse complement strand
TGTGTGTGTGTGTGTGTGTGTGTGTGTGTGTGTGTGTGTGTGTGTGTGTGTGTGTGTGTGTGTAAAGGAAAAGAGACAGAGAGAGTTCTCTTCCTTTTCTGAGACCACTAATCCTATTGTACTACAGCCCTACTTTAGCAATCTCATTTAAACTTAATTACCTCCTAAAGGTCCAAGTGCAGTCACATTAGTGTTTAAGTCTTTAACATATGAATTTGGGGGGGATACAATTCAATCCATTCAACTCCTTTAGGACCCTGTCCCCCAAATCTGCCATTTTTAAAAAGTTCCATTCATAAACTGAGCTCCGTGGCTCAGCCTGTAATCCCGCGCCTTTGAGAGGCTGAGGTGAGTGGATTGCCTGAGCCCGTGTGTTCGAGACCCGCCTGGGCAGCGAGACCTCATCTCTACAATAAACCAAAAAATCAGCCGGGAGTGGTAGCACATGCCTGTAATTCCGGCTACTTGGAAGGCTGAGGCGGAAGGATCGCCGGAACCTAGCAGGTCGAGGCTGTGGTGGCCGGAAGCAGCCACTGCACTCCAGTCTGGGCGACGGAGTGAGACTCCAACTCAAAAGAAAAGTTCCATTCATAAACAAAAAATATTTGAGAATTAGGTGCTAAGTCTCTCAGTATATCCAGTATGTTAATAATTGTAGTTCATATCACCATCACCACCAAAATTCCATTAGATTTACTGATTTAATTGTTTCAATGAATTTTATGATTTCTTCATTTCATCTTCTAACTGACCAAAATGGAGAAATTAGCACATATACACACTCCAGACTTTTATTGTACTTAGATCACTCACTTCTAGTGTCCAGTTTGCAAAATGTTTTATGAACTTGATGAAAATTTAATAAATGCTTAACTAATATCCCAAAGTATTCTATTGATGACTCTAAGTCTAGAGATGTAATACATGATTACTGTGCTGAAAATGTTTTACTATCTTAATTTCATATTATTACATCATTAGGATTTTCAAGGATCATATTTTAAATACACATATTCAACTCTATTTTTTTCAGTTGAGAAAAAAATAAGAGAGGGAGGAAGTAGAGAAAAGGGGGAAAGAAAGGAGAAAGAGAGAAAATTCCATTGGTCATCCCCTCTATGGTTATATGAGCTACAGTAAGCCTGACATGGCCGAAGTGAATTTTCTGGTTTTTTTCCACTCATTCCCGTATTCAGAGTGTATCTTGTAACATGGAATTTTAGGGATTACAGATATATAATTGTAACCATAAAATCCCCTTTGGTTTGTACAAAATATAACATGTTGTAGATTTTATAAACATATTGTTATTCATGAGCATTTAAAAAAATGAAAGCCTAGTTTTTTAAAGTGAGAAAGCAGGATTTATTGAGAGAATATAAAAGCTCCGACAGAGGAGGGGACCGAAAGTGGTTGCCCTAAAGCCTATTTTTGAGAGCATATAATTCTTCACGCATTGGCTTTGAAAGCAAATCCCAGCCGGGTTCGGTGGCTCAGTCTGTAATCCCGCGCTTTGGGAGGCTCAGGTGAGTGAATTGCCTGAGCCCGCGGGTTCGAGACCCGCCTGGGCAACTTGGCAAGACCTTATCTCTACAATAAATCAAAAAATTAGCCAGGCATGGTGGCGCGCCTGTAGTTCCAGCTACTTGGAAGGCTGAGGCGGAAGGATCGCCGGAGCCCAGCAGGTGGAGGCTGCGGTGGCCGGGAGCGGCCACTGCACTCCAGTCTGGGCGACAGAGTGAGACTCCAACTCAAAAAAAAAAAAAAGAAAAGAAAAGAAAGCAAATCCCATGTGCTTTGTTTCTGTATTGCATATATTCTAATTTCAGAAAATTTAATGTGTAATATTTTGTATCATACACACAAGAAAATAAAAAAAATTGAAGTAGCTACACAGGGATAACGGTATTGTCTCAGTACTTCTCAAAAGAATGGTAGCTATGACATCTGAACTCGCTTTTAAGATAAAATAAAAGTAGTAGTTCTTTATAGTATAGTTCATGTATATACTGATATTCCTAAGAAGTCTTTTAAAAAATATTTATCCTTCATTTGGTCGAAAATAATCTTTGGAAAGTATGGTATCTTCCTCGAATTTACAAAAATTGATAAGCAATTGTTACTAGGGTTGTAATTGTGAGGAATACACACAGGTGAAAAATGGAAAGTCAAATATTTCTATATCTAACTACATTAGTAAAATAATACTATTAACTGGGCTTTTAATGTGTTTAACTTCAGTCAATATATTAATACATGAAGATAGCAGAGAGCAAACATCTTAAAGTATTGCCAGACCATGTTTTCAGAGTCTGGAGTATTGGGACCTTATCACTCTAATCCCATGATTTGTTTTGTGTTGTTTTTCTTTTTCCAGATAAATTAATCTGTGGTTGAGAAAAATAGTCTATGATCGCTAAAAATAGTCAGATTTATTCAAATAATTTTTAAAATGTTATTGGCTGAAAAAAGCAAAACCATTGTGTGCCCTGAGTTGAAACATTATATGTTTAAAGAAGGATATTAAATTTTCCTGTTGGCTCCTTTATATGGAAATATTTTGTGGTAAAAATAGACACTTTAATTTGTCTACAGTACAAAGATTTCTGTATTGAATATGCTCACTCAAGAAATGTCCATAATCCAAATTATAATAAAATTATTTCAGTCAAGATGAATCTAAAGCAAAATTGTTTAAACTATCAGTGCTATCTATCTATCTACACACATATATACACACACATGTATATGCAAACACATATATAAACAAACATATGTAGTCAGTGTAATTGTATAATTGTGTGTATAGGTATATATCACCAAGTTTGCCACTTGGGTAAAAATAATATAGAAGAAGAAAAAGAAGACTGTTAGAAACATGATGAAGGTGAAATAACCATTTCACATATGGATAAAATGCAGTTATTTCCAGAGTAACATCTTGGTGATTATAAAGCTTTAATTTTATTCATTTCCAAGCTATGAAGAAAAGTATGCTTTATGTTATACTTAACAGAAAAGCATGCTTGTCTGTTATTCTTGCCACTACCTGAATATTAACAATTAAGCTGCTTTTAAGAGATATGAAATGACAGAAATTCTGAGTGTTCTTTTTTACTGCTCTTTTGCATTTACTTATAGATTTTGGACAATAGAGAAAAAAATCCACTCAAGTATTAAGGTCAATTCTAATAAGAAATATGAAAAAGTTTTACTGTCATCTCTTTTTAGAAAAAATTCTAGTCTACTTTGAAAAAAATCACACAGTCAATTGCATTAGAGACTAGAGATGGAGTTAAATTAAGTCATTATTTTGAAATAAAAGACAGCAATTTAAAAAGTAGTATTAACAATGCAGTATGATGGAATGGACCTATAAAGCCCTATAAATAAAGTCATATCAAAATAATGTAGGTTCTTTGGTTCCCTGAAAAAAAATAAAAACGTTGAGTATGCATGCAAGATAAATAAAAGACTGCAATATATCTATAATCTGATATTTTTGTCAAATCTTTGCATTTTAAATAATTCATTAAGATTTTTTCAGCATCTGTTTATGTACTTACTACAATTTTAAAACTTTTCTCCAATTTTACAGCATTTAATCTCAAAAATACATAAATAAATAAAACACAATATAAACCATTTTAGAGATTTTATTCCTGCCTAATTTTCCACAACTCAATGACTCAAGAAACACATCAAGAGAAGCTTTGAACTACAGCTTTAAATGTGCATCATAGCACTATAGCTGGAGTTTGATATAAAATTATTGGCTCTCTTAAGATTTACAGAAGATGTGGAAAAACTCTAACAACATTATAAATTGAGCTTTAAAGAAATATTCCAAAAACATTTTTTAATGTAAAGAAATGAGGAAATAATACCTGTCCCCTTTTCCTTCTTCAAAGAGACTTTGAAAAGCTTTGCAGTATTTGAGAGCTAAGAAAAATACTTGAATAAAGTAAAATCTGTGAAGTCTTTGCCTTTCCAGTGTACTTCATTTTTTGTCAGTAAAATAGAGATGGAAGAGTAAAGATATTCTTTCTTTGCAGAAAAAAAAATTTTTTTAGACTAAGTTTTCAATTTGTCCTTAAAAAACCATGCCCTCCACCCAAAGTTAAACTGCCATAAATTCAAATTGAAATGTTCTAATCTTAGGCTGTTAATTACAACCCCTAGAGTAACCACAGAAAAAAAAAACTAGAGATTAAATACTAAATTTAAAAATGAGAAAGAAATGTAAATACTTAACTACAAAAAAATCGACTAAACACCAAAGAAGAAAGTAATGCAATAAATATGGGACAAAGGAAATATAAAGTATATAGAAATCAAACAGTGGTTGGGTGCGATGGCTCAAGTTTGTAATTCCAGCATTTTGATATTGGGTGAGTCTAGGGGTTCAAGACCACCCTGGACAACTTGGTGAGACGTCGTCTCTACAACAACTCAAAAAAATTAGCTGAGTGTGGTGGCACGCGCCTATAGTTCCAGCTACTTGGAAGGATGAAGCAGAATTGCCTGAGCCCAGCAGGTCAGGGTTGTGGTGGCAATGAGCATACCACTGCACTCCAGTCCAGAAACACAGTGAAACTCCAACTCAAAAAAGAAAAAGAGAAAAGAAAAAAAGAGAAAAAAATCAAACTGCAAAACGACAGAAATAAGTTCCTTTTTATTGGTAATTATCTTAAATGTAAATTTATTAAAACTTCAATCAAAATATAAAGATTGAAAAAATGGATAAAATGAGAGGTAAGAAACTTATTTAATAACTAAACACAAAATAGATTGAAAGCAAAAAAATATGTATTCAAAGCAAATAGTAACCAAAAGAAAGCAAGGTTGGTCATAACAATATCAAAGAGAATAGACTTTAAATTTTCCAAAAAATTATATAAGGTCAATGACATTATAAATTAATAAAACTTTCAATACAGCAAGAAGATATAATAGTTATAAACATTTACACACCTAATGGCAGATCATCAATATACATGAAAGAAAAATTGGTTAAATTAAAGAGAAAAATAAACAGTTCTGAAATAATAGTTGGAGACTTTTATGCCCCACTGCTAGTAATAGATAGAACAGCCAGACAGATAAGTAAGAAAATAGAGGAATTAAATAATGTAATAAACCAACTAGAGCTAACGGACAGATACAGAAAACTCTACCGAACAACAACAGCATATATATTCTTCTCAAGTGCAAGTGAGACATTTTCCAAGATAGGGCATATATTAGGCCACAAATTAAGACTAAATAGGTTTTTGAAAATAGATGTATGAAGTGTCTTCTCTGACCACAATGGGGTGAACTTAGAAATCAATAACAGAATTAAAACTGAAATTATTTGCAAATCATATATTTGATAAGTTTTTAAAACTAAAATTTTTTTTAAATTGTGGAAATAAAAAAACATTCTTAAACAACCAATTAGTTTTTTTAAAAATCACAAAAAGAAATAGAAAATACTTAGCATCTAATAAAAAATGAAACAACACAACAAAACTAATGGGACACAAAAAGCAGGGATAAGGGGACAATTATAGCTATAAACGCTTACAATGCTTTTAAATGTCTCAAGTCCATAATTTAACTCTGCTGCTTAGGGAGCTAGATAAAGAACAAACTAAGCCCAAAGCTAGAAGAAGAAAGAAAATAATACAAAACAGAGCAGAGATAAATAAAATTAAAAAATAATAGAGAAAATGAATAAAGGTAAAACTTTTTTTGTCTTTAAAGAGCAA
This sequence comes from Carlito syrichta, assembly GCF_000164805.1. NCBI lineage: Eukaryota > Metazoa > Chordata > Mammalia > Primates > Tarsiidae > Carlito > Carlito syrichta. Next base: position 185,410 of record NW_007248630.1, on the reverse strand, counting down.
TAAAATTTTAACAAGATGGCATAAGGAAAAACAGAGTGTTTTATAGATCAAAACTAACAAGAATAAAAAAGAATCATACTTAAAAAAAAAGAAAAACAAGAAGTTCTCAAATTATTAAGAGAAATGAAAACAGCAAATTACTGCTGTTTCTCCAGACATAAGGAAGATTACAAGAAAGTAAAATGAACAACAGTAAACCAACAAATTGAATAACCTAGATAAAACAGAAAAATTCCTAGAAATGCAAAACCAAACAAAACTAAATCATAAAGAAATAGATGATCTAAATATATCTACAACTAATAAGAAGATTGAAATAGTAATCAGAAATATCCTGACTTAGAAAATCTCTGGACCTGATGGCTTCACTGATGCATTCTACCAAAATATTTAAAGAACAACTAACAACAATGCATCTCAACCATTTCAAAAGCAATGAAGAGAAGGAATACTTTTTTTTTTTTTTTTTTTTGAGTTGGAGTCAGTCTGTCGCCCAGAACGGAGTGCAGTGGCCGCACCCAGTCACTGCAGCCTCGACCTGCTGGGTTCTGGCAATCCTTCCGCCTCAGCCTTCCAAGTAGCTGGAACTACCACGTACGGCTAATTTTTTGATTTATTGTAGAGATGATGTCTTGCCAACTTGCCCAGGCGGGTCTTGAACCCTCGGGCTCAGGCAATCCATTCACCTCAGCCTCCCAAAGCGTGGGATTACAGGCTGTGCCACTGAGCCTGGTGGAGAAGGAATACTTTTTAACTTCGTCTAGGAAGTCAGTTTACCCTGATACCAAAGCCTGAAAACAGAACTGCAAGGAAAAAAATTACAGATCAGTATATATTTTGACTATTGATGCGAAAATTCTCAACAAAATACTAGAAATTCGGCAGCACTAAAAGGAAGTATACACTTTGATCAAGTGGGATGTAGTGCTGGAATACAAGGATGGCTCACCATACAAAAACCAATCAATAATATGCCATATTAACAGCATAAAAGAAAAATATCATCTCAACTGATACAGATAAAGGATTTAGCAAAATTAAACACTTTTATATTGATTAAAAAAACACTCAACAGAGTAGGAAAAGAAAGAAACTATCTCAACATAATAAAAACCATATTTTTAAAGCACAGACTTTTTCCCTAAAATTAGGAACAAGGCAACCAACTTCCTACTTTGTCCACTTATATCTAATCCTGGGCATACAAATTAGGAAATACATAAAATTGTCTCTGTTTGCAATTTATTTAATGTTGTATGTAGAAAACCCCAAAACTTCCATGAAATTATGTAATAGTGAATTAAAGTGGCAGAATACAAATGCAAGATGAAATATTAGTTCCATTCCTATTCACAAACAATGAACCATTTGAAAAAGAAGTTACCAAACAATTTCACTGACAACTGCATCAAAAAGTACAAAATATTTAGGAATGAACTTAACCAATAATGTGAAAAATTTGTACAAAACAAAATACAAGCCATTGTCAAATGAAATTAAAGAAGACACAAATAAATGAAAACATATCACATGTTTATAAACTGAAAGACTTAATTTTATTAAGCTGTCAATACTATGCATAGCAACCTACAGATTTATTGCAACTTTCATTAAAATTCCAAAAATCTACATGTAGAAATAGAAAAACCCATTCTAAAATTTATATTATATCATAAGGTATTCTTAGAAGTCAAACAAATTTTAAAAAAGAAAAATAAACTCGGATAAGAAGATTGAAACGGTAACAGAAATATCCTGACAACGAAAATCCTTGAACCTGATTGATGCCTTTTTTGGTGCATTCTACCAAAACATTTAAAGAACAACTAATCACAATGCATTTCAAACATTTAAAAAACAATGAAGAGAAATTTAACTCACTCACTCTGAAATTTCTTGATTTCAAAACTTACTGCAGTGCTACAGTAATCAAAACAGTAGAGTACTGGCATAGAGAAAGACATATACATGAATGAAATAGAATAGATAGCCCACAGATAAACTCTCACTTATGTGGTCAAATAATTTTCAACTGGGAATTGGCATTTCGACAAATGGGTGGAAAAACTAAACATACACATGCAAAAAAATAAAGTTGGACTCTTGCCTAACACCATGAACAAAAATTAACTTGAAATGAATCAAAGACCTGCCTGTAAGACATAAAACTGTAAAATTTTAGAAAGAAAATGTAGGGTAAATTGTTCATGATGTCTTATTTTACAACTTTTTGACAATAACATGCAAATCACAGGCAACAAAACAAAATAGATAATTTTTTTAAATTGAGTGTCAAAAGACACTGACAATTCGGTGAAAGCCTACAGAATGAAAGAAAACATTTGCAGATCATATATCTGATAAGGAATTACTATCAAGACTGTATGACAATTCCTATAACTCAATAGCAACAACAAACACAAATGAACATCCTTTTTCAAAATGGGCAAAGGACTTAAATATAAATTTCTTTAAAATACAAAAATGTCCAACAAGCACATGAAAAGATGCTCAACATCACTAATCAGGGAAATGCAAATCCATAATAAAATGAGATACTACCTCACATCCCTTAAGATAACAACCACCAAAACAAGAGCAAAAATGAAAAAAACAGAAATTAAGTGTTTCTGAGGATGTGGAAAAATTGAAACCATTGATTGTGCACTGGCAATGAGAACAAAATTATATAACCAGCATGGAAAACAGTATGATGATTCCTCAAAATATTAAAAATATAATTGCTATATCAATACTTTTGGTTGTATATCTGAATATACAACCAAAAGAATTGAAAGCAGTGTCTGTCTGTCTCAATCTCTGTCTCTCTCCACCATATACATATATATATATATTGAATTGTACCTCACATCTTTAAAATAAAAAAATAATGCTAGTATGAATATGGCGAGAGAGAGAGAGAGAGAGAGAGAGAGAGAGAG
>NW_007248630.1:181556-182406 GCF_000164805.1 Carlito syrichta | reverse complement strand
GGGAGAGCCATATTCATACTAGCATTATTCACAATAGCTAAAATGTGGAAGTAACCCAAGTGTCCACTGACACATGAATAGATAAGCAAAAAGTGGTATATACACACAATGGGATATTATTCAGTCTTCAGAAAGATGGCCATCATTAATAAAACAAACAAGAACAGATGCTGGCGAGGATGCAGACAAAAAGGAACACTTCTACACTGCTGGTAGGAATGCAAACTACTGCAGTATCTTTGGAAAACACTGTGTCAATTTCTGAAAGAACTAGAAATTGACCTTCCATATGACCAGCAAGTAGCCTACTGGGAATATACCTGGAGGAACTCAATCATTCTACAAAAGATACCTGCACACACATGATTATTGCAGCACTGTTCAAAATAGCAAAAACATGGAACCAACAGTGCTGCCCATCGAAACTGAACTGGAAAAAAAAAAGTGATACAAATACACAATGGAATATTATGTAACCATAAAGAATGACTCCACAGCAATTTGGATGGATTTAGACTCTCTTGTACTCAGTAATCTATGACAGAAACAAAGAACAGGGTACCATATGATCTCACTCATAAGCGAATATTGAACAATTATCATAATACTTTAAGAAAGGGATCGGCAGTAGTGGGAAACTGCTGAGGGTGGGGGCTGGGATTGGCAGCAGTAGGAAACTGCCAGGGGAGAGGTGGCACACCTCATCAAAAAGGGAACCTGCAGCCAGGATCGATGGCTCAGCCTGTAATCCCGCGCCTTTGGGAGGCTGAAGTGAGTGGATTGCCTGGGCCCGCGGGGTCGAGACCCGCCTGGGCAGTGAGACCTCATCTCTACAATAAATCAAAAAATC
>NW_007248630.1:84130-181536 GCF_000164805.1 Carlito syrichta | reverse complement strand
CTGCGGCCGGGAGCGGCCACTGCACTCCAGTCTGGGCGACCGAGTGAGACTCCAACTCAAAAACAAACAAACAACAACAACAACAAAAAATGGGTACCTGCATAACGAACATCTGTATACCTAAGTCTGAATTGTACCTCATATCTTTAAAATAAAAAAAATTTTTTTAAATAAATTGTGACATTTGCTATAACATAAATGAACATGAAAAACATTATGCCAATTAAAATAAACCAATCATGAAAATACCAATACTGTATTATTCCACTTATATAAGGTACATAGAGTAGCAAAAATGAAGAAAGTGAAATGGCAGTTGCAAGAAGCTAGGGATGGGGGAATGGGAAGTCAGTGCTTAATGGGTTTAGAGTTTCAAATTTACAAAATCAAAAGAGTAATAGAGATGGATGGTGGTGATGGTTATACAACACTAAGAATGTATTTAGGCCGAGCTTGGTGACTCTGCCTGTAATCCCGCGCTTTGGGAGGCTAAGGTTGAGTGGATTGCCTGAGCCCGCGGGTTCGAGACCCACCTGGGCAACTTGGCGAGACCTCATCACTACAATATATCAAAAACTTAACCGGGCGTAATAGTGTTCGCCTGTAATTCCAGCTACTTGGAAGGCTGAGGCGGAAGGATCGCCGGAGCCCAGCAGGTCGAGGCTGCAGTGGCCGGGAGCAGGCACTGCACTCTAGTCTGGGCGACAGAATGAGACTCCAACTCAAAAAAAAAAAAAAGAATGTATCTAATTACACTGAACTGTATACTTTAAAATGTTAAGATCTTAATTTTTATGCTGTTTGCATTTTATTATAACATGAAAAAAATGGGAAAATAATACAATACCTTCTATGTAAGTCAGAAAGAAAGCTATGAAACATAACTTTAAGCCAACATTATAGTTTTTCTGAACCATATTATTGTATTTTATGTATTTATTTTATGTAAGCTTTGCTCAGTTTTGTCATATATCATATATGAGTTAGAATACTATAAAAGGTGTTAAACTCTAAGAACTGCAAAATTCAGTTCGAGGTGAAGCATGGCAATTGACTTGCCATGGAAACTTCAGGAAATCACTTGACCGATAGTCCCTCTATTTTCATAACCACAAAATGGGAATGATGGTACCTGTTCATATGGATTTCACTGAAATTTCAAGAGGATCAACTTGAAAAACAGAATTCAAGTGCCTTAAAATATATAAAACATGAGGACAGCAGTCAATTTTCATCAATGAAATGATAAAGATGAATGAAATTTTATAGACTAAACCCACAAATAATCTGTTATTTTAATTTATGAAACAGTAAAATTTATAATTTGTTTTTGCAATGTAGTTAACTTATTGGTTCATGTACATTAAGACATATGAAAAAGTGGTCTTTAAATTTGTTTAAAATAAAAGTAGAGTACACACACACTGATACACTAAAGGATATACTGCAGATTGGCTCTATCATAACAAAATTAATCAATAAATTATCTACTATTACAAATAATTGAGGTTTTGTTTCAAAGCACATTTCAACAATCTGAGAGGTGCGTTGATGTTTTTAGAAAAAGATGAAAAACATCTTTGAGAGGGATTTAAGTCGTAGAAATGGAGCCTTTATGATGGGATTAGTGCACTTAAGAGATGACATTTGAGAGTTAGTCAAACTCCTTCCTTACATGTGAGGACAAAATAAGAAGGCTGCTTGCAAACCAGGAGGAGTGCCCCCATCAGACACCAAATCTGTCTGTTCCTTAATTATGGACTGACCACCCTCCAGAACAGTGAGAAATAAATTTCTGTTGTTTTAGTCAGCCAGTCTATGGTAGTTATAGATGTTTGAGTTGACTAAATCACAAATGGAGAAACATTTTCACTCATCAATTTAATATTTCTATGGGCAGTTTAAACATTTTTTTTTTTAGTTAAAGCTTTATAGTAAATTTCAAATATGAGCTTTACTTTCTTATTCAATTTAAAAAATCATCAATATCACTGATTTGTTGAGCTCAGGACAACTGGTTAACTACATTATTTATGCCCTGATGACTTTTAATTTTTCCAAGCAAGTATATTTCCTGTTTTTCTACCAGAGTTCAGAGTGAATTCATGACTGGCACCCATTTGTTGCAATTCTAATTATAGACATATTCAGGTCAAGCATTATCAGTTGAGTAATGTGTGTGCTGTAGTTAAGTCTTCAAGTTAGTGAGTTACTGCATATATCAACAGTTCTAAATGATATTTGTTTTCAAATGTCATAAACTACATCCATTCCAGGAGGTGTTCCTCATATATTGAAAGTAATATCCTGATGCTTCTATGAGTATCTAAAATCCAAAACACCCACAGATTGAAGAGAAAAACATTGAACAATAGAACTGAAAAATAAAAGGACTACAAGTCAAGAGTCCACCAAGCAATGGTCTTACACAGAGTGAGTCACCTGGCTTTCAGGTGTTTTTCTGTTTTTTCCCTATAAAATATAGGTATTAGATTAATTGCTCTCTCTGATTCCTTTCTGCATTGTCATTTATTAACATATATCTAAAACTGTACTGAATCCTTTGAGCTGCCAAAAAGTGGAAATTCACTTCCTTGCAAGGATGCACTGAATGGTAAGTGGTCCAATGTTAGGCATTCATTACGCTTTGCATTTTTTTAATCCTTCTATAACCTTTAAAAGACAGTGTGCTGTAGCATTCAGTGATTTTCTATTGTTCTCAAAGAAATAATAAAGGCTATTGAAATTGAAGTCAAGAGACAGGAAAACATTGGAGTTAATTGTCGTGAAATTATGATAATAATTTAAGGTACTCAGGTTTTTTGTTTTCTTTTTTCATAAACTGCTCTCTAGTCATGAACCAATTATTCATCATAATATCCCCCTGAGGGATCTAAGTTACTGGTAATATTGGATGAATAAAGATACCAGTTTTCGATCTCAAAATTGCCTTTCCCAGCTTTATTTTTAACACTAATTGTTAAATTGTAACCCTTTACTTACATTATAAGTAGTGCAAAACCATATATGTTAAAATATATTATTTTGGGGTTTATTTCATGTATTTGATATTTCAAGAAATGTAATTCTGTGCTAGTTTAGTGAATTCCAAGCTTTTAAATTTTTTTCAAATAAATCAGTTTAATAACTTGATTGAATTCACTAACCTTCATAAGCTTATCAGCTCTTTCATTAATTTACTGTGTTCTTGCTCAAATTCTTTAATTTTTTTGTTCCTTACTTTCTCATTTATAAGACTGATAACTTAATTACTCTACCAATATTTTTATTTTTTAAATGCATTGTACAATCTCAAAATAATTTTATCACCTTTATGCCTGATATCAATCTTTATCCATTCAAATGGAAAATGTCAGTGCAAACAATGACTAGATGTTTCAAACCACAATGCTCTAAAACTTCCTCAAGTTTGTAGGAATTAGTGTAAAAAGCATACATTTGCGTGTATATACAATATATGTACAAACAATACATGCTGTTTACTCTCAGATCCTGAACATTTAAATTTTCATTGACCAAGTAACTCATGGATAGGATACAAATAAAGTTAGGAACTTTTCTAGAAATACTAGGTATTTATAAATTTATAGAATGCTAGAATTGGAAATAATCCTTGTAAAAATATACTCCTGCTGTCTTTTTCAATGCATTAAATCTGGGTAAGACTGACTAAGCAAAGTTATTTGGAAGCAGACAGACCTGAGTTTGACCACTGATTCTACTACTAAAGAACTCTATAGAGTTGGCCAAAACTTGAACTCTAAAAGTTTTATAACTAAGTTATTAATTTCTTTTTAGTCAAACTATTGATGTCAAATAAAGCAGTATGTTCAAAGTACTTAATAACCATATTGAAAGTGACAGAAGGAGGAATAGGAGATGATAAAGAGATGAAATGATACATTTCTTTGTCCACAAAGCTGTTAAATGAATTGTTTTTGGACTACTAGGATGAGCACTCTTTCCATTTTTCTTCTCCTTTTAGTTTTCTTGTTATTTATTTATTTATTTATTTATTGGTAGAGATGATGTGTCCTCATGTTGCTCAGGTGGATCTCAAACTTTTTAAATGATCCTTTTGCCTTGGTTTTCAAATTGCTGGGATTATAGGCCTGAACCACTGCACACATAGCCTGATTCAATTTTTCAATCCCCTTCTTTCTCTCCTCTCTTGAACTAGGCAGGCCATGGATAAGGAATGCATATACACTGACCTATGGATATTTCTACTTTGGCTCCATATCACTTAGCTTCCATTGCAGTAATTTCCATTGAGAAAAAAATGAGCAAATTTAAAGCCTGAACCAATTTGGCAAATTGCACTTTCCCTTCCTGAGTCTTCTTCACTACTGCCATATTGTGTTGTAAATATCTCCATTAGCACTTCTTTCCCTAATTAATCTGTTGAATTTGTTAAGCTATACTGAGTTTCCTACTTATCCAGGGCACAGGATAAGTACTTAGAATGAATGAATGGAGTTTACATTTCAGGTTAATAATGGGAGATAATTTTATAAAAGGAGCACATACAGAAAGTCATACACATAATATGTATTGAATTAGAAATCAATCACATAGTTGTAGGAGCTTGACATACATCATTTATGGTCACCATACTTGATTAATTTGTGTGTTTTGCCTGACCCTATGTGAGTTCTCTTTGACACCTGATGACCACACTTGATATGAATATAAATATTTGTGCAACATGTAAAGAATGAGACACAGCTTGACAGTGGTTATTTTATGGACACTTTAAGCAAACTGCAACCTTCATTCCAACTGCTGGTAATCCCAATATGCTATAGTTTATTGATCTCTTAAAATGTGTCAGTCATTGTAACAAGATCTTTATATTCAAATTCCAATCCTTATAATTATAGTAAATGAATTTTGACATCCTTATTTTACAAATGAGTACACTAAAACTGGTGGTAATAAATGACGATGCTAAATTCATAGATAATTGTGAAATATATTGGCATAATTGTGAAATGTATTGGCGGTTATCTTTCTCCAAATGATATTCAGACGACTTGATTGATGAATTTCCTAATGATCTGATCAAAATATGTTTTTGATAATGCAGTGAGATAATGCAATGAAAAGGGGGCCAGTAGTTGGACAATTACTAGAAAGATGAAAAAGTATGAATTATGCACACCTTAGATAATAGACCCATTTAGATGATTTGTGAGGCTGTGGCAAGAGCACTATACTCTCCTGTATTCTCTCCTACATATTGTTTCTTAATTGCTAGGATAGACTCTTAAGCAGAAAAGGGGTGCCAGATTCAATGGAAGAAACTGGTTGCTAAGAGGTCATTGCTACAAACTCACTAACTTATTCAAATGCCTTCTGTTAACAAAATGCTTCTCAGTATTCTAAATTATTTCTCACAAACATGTAATATGCAGGCTACATGTTTCAGAGAACAGTGACAAATACTTGAGTTCAGACACAAGATGGAGGTGGATTCAAATTTTGGCTCTGCCCTTCTTTGTTGACTGTGAGTTGGTTATATGATCCCTCTGCTTGTATTTATAATTGGGGGGAATATCTTAATTATAGCTTCCTCGTGACATTTATAAAAGTAAAATGCTTACTTTATTGTATGAGCTGTAATAACCCCTTTGTAAGGAGCAAAACTGGTAGCTTAGATCCACTACAGATTTTTTTAAAAAGCTTTAAAGAAGTGGCATCTATTCAACAAATCTTAATGGAACACCTATCAAATGCCCAATACTATCCTGCATTAGGCACTAAGGGAGTAAAAAAAAAAATAAATTTCAATGCATAGCCTTAACGTGTCTCTCATAATCTCTGGGCTAATACGTTGCAGTTCTGAGGCAATAAATAAAATCTTTTTTCAACACTATAGTGAGAAGCTATTCTGAATATTTGCTTGTATTTATTCATTTAATCCTCACAACAACCCTATAAACTAAGAACTATTATTATTGCCAATTTGCAGATGCGAAAGCCAAGGAAGCAAGCATTAAAGTAGCTTGCCTAAGTTGGCATATTTTAAAAGTACTTAGCTGTACAATACTGCCTTCATAGTCCATACTCTCTGCTATGACTTATTGCCTCTTGTGTGTTATTTCCTATCTCAAATAACTGCTTGAAGAAAGGGAATAATAACTAATGGTCAAAATGTCATGGGAGAAATTTGTGCATACGTCTTTGCTCCAAATACATAGAAATGACATTTAAAAATAGTCACATATTAAAAAGAGAGAGAGAACTCTCCCTGCATCAGCAAACCCTTCAAAATTATGTGGGTATTAAAGTCATGTGATAGCATAAAGTAGGTATGATTCAATCACTTGAATATTCTTGCAGACACTTGGACCACCGAGTGCAACAGAATCTATGACTGTACATAGCCATGGTCAGGGGCAATACTTCTACCCAATGAACTGTAGTTGGAATAACACGAATTATGTGTCCAATTTCAAAAACCATAAACATTCTGGTTTTCTGGGACACAGGAATAAAATAGATTATTTGTGCTACTTTAGTATAAAGTTTTATAGGAGAAAAAACAATCAGTTCTGGTTCTGGATCTTGTCTCACCAAGATATATCATACGATTTGCATCATCTGTCTGAGTCTCAGTTTCCTCATTTGTACAATGTACATAAATAGACTATACTTCATGAAACTGTTGTAAAGATTAAGTAAAATGATGTGTATGAACACATAACAATTAAGATGTGTTAAATCACAAATATTAATTAATTTTTTTTTGAGTCGGAGTCTCATTCCGTCGCCCAGGCTGGAGTGCAGTGGCACACTCACAGCCACTGCAGCCTCGACCTGCTGGACTCGGGCGATCCTTCAACCTCAGCCTTCCAAGTAGCTGGAACTACAGGTTCACGCTACCATGCCAGGCTTATTTTTTTATTTATTGTAGAGATGAGGTCTCACCAAGTTGCCCAGGCTAGTCTCGAACCCCTGAACTCTGGCAATTCTCTCATCTCAGCCTCCCAGAGGGCTGGAATTACAGACTTGAGCCACTGATACTGGCCCAATATTTAAAAACTTATTTAACAACTTTTGGTAGAAATATTTTTCAAATGTCACATACTCGTCTGACATTTCAAATGAATATCATTGAAAACATATAAAATTATCATACAATAATAGAAAATTTGATTCTTAAAGGATTTTGGAAATCATCATATCAAACCCTTAAGGTGTAAAGCTGTAGAGATTGGAGGCATGGAAAAGTAAGTTACTCCTCATGGGTCTCCAGACCTAGACCAAGAATCTGTTACAATGTGCTGATAGCATTAGGCCATGAATCCTGCACTGCTATACTTTTATGGTGGAGGGCTGTATGTCCCCAGTATACAATAAGCCGTTAATTTTGAACTGGATGTTTATATTATTTTGTCTCCCTGCTTTATTTATGCTGTTATTTCTATTTCTGTCCTATTTGAAACTAAAACCCCCAAAGTTCTTCATATTTTACTCCTCTCGTTCACTTTGGGCTAAGAGCAAGTAAATTAATCTGAACTAGAGTTAAAGCATGAGAGAGTAGTCATTAAATGAATATTTTGTGACTACTGAGAGTAAAATGCTTGTCTTTCCATGTTTTTATTTGGGGGTTTGTTTATTTTGTGTATGTTCTACTGTTAGAGATGGTAGAAAGACTTTTGGAGAATTCTGTGCTAAGCATCACACAATTGGTTTTCTGACACATTAAGATTCCCCAGGAAAGTGAATAAATATTAAAATTGGATACAGAAAACAAACTCAAAACCACCACCAAAACCAAGAAATAATCCAAGAATAGTAGCAAAATGATGAAATTTTAATGTGTTCAATTAGAACTAAAATCCAGAAGTTATACAAAAGAGATCATCTGTCATTTCATTTGGTAATCACTGAGAAGCAAAGTAAATTTAGAAATGTAGGAATGTGGTCTATCTGCAGGTAACTTTCTGACTCTGTATGCAGAGTCTAGCACGGAAGGATCACATGCAAACAGGAATCACATGATTGCAGAACTGCTCTCCAGTTTCCCCCCAAACTTTTACTCCTGTGCTCACTAACACCTGAGTCAGAAAGACGAATGAAGGCCAGGTTCTGGAGGATTTAAAACAATAATTGTCATCGATTTTTCTGGGACAGAAAGCATTAGACTGTCAAAACCATGGACTAAGGACATTATTAAACACTAAAACATAATCAAACAGTGAAACTTTGTGTGAAGCTCTTTAAAAATGTGCCCTTTTGGTTACTAGCACTGCATACTAGTCAAACTTTTCAAAAGCGATGTGTGGTTTTGCTTTATTTTTTTTTCCGTGTGCTAACATATGTTTTTGTTTGTGGTTTTGGTCTTTTGTTTTTGAGTTGGAGTCTCACTCTGTCACCCAGGGTATAGAGTGCCATGGCACACTCACAGCCGCTCCAGCGTCGAGCTGCTGGGCTCTGGCAATCCTTTCCCCACGCCTGGCTAAATTTTTTATTTTTTGTAGAGACAACGTCTTGCCAAGTTGCCCAGACTGGTCTTGCACTGACCAGCTCAGGCAACCCACTCGCCTTGGCCTCCCAAAGTTCATGTGCTAACATGCACTTTATTTTTGTATCAGCTAATATTTGCTATAAGCAATTTTGTTCATGATGACACATTTCACAAACTTGACACGGAAGGTTTATAATCTTAATTATATCAATTGTATATCAATGCTTAATTCTAGGATATAAAATGATATGATGATGATGATGATGTTATAACCAATTATTATATATGACAGGCATTGTTCTAAGGAACTTATATATATACACGCATTTGATGTAATACATAAAGATGGGTTTTTACAGCCGGGCTCGGTGGCTCAGCCTGTAATCCCACGCCTTTGGGAGGCTGAGGTGAGCGGATTGCCTGAGCCCGTGGGTTCGAGACCCGCCTGGGCAGGCGAGACCTCATCTCTACAATAAATCGAAAAAATAATTAGCCAGGCGTGGTAGCTTGCGCCTGTAGTTCCAGTTACTTGGAAGGCTGAGGTGGAAGGATCGCGGGAACCCAGCAGATCGAGGCTGCAGTGACCGGGAGCAGCCACTGCACTCCAGTCTGGCTGACAGTGAGACTCCAATTCAAAAAATAAAAAAGATGGGTTTTTACTAGCAAGTACTATATGACCAAAAAAGTCTCTCTTCTCCTGCAAAGGCTCATTATGGTTTCTGAAATTCAACCACTAAGGAATCATTTCAAAAGGTTTAAACTGAATGCCAGAATAGTTCAGGTCTCAGTGTGTTTTTGTGTTCAAGCAACTGTCTCTTAGTTGCAAATTCACTCTTCCATCCCTCACTGGTGCTGAACAGCACAGCTTTCATTTCTCCTTTTAAGATGCTTCCTACTCAGTTCTGAGAATAGAAGGCGCTACAGGGAGATTAAAAAAGGCAGAAGGAGACCGAGCTTGTTGGCTTAGCCTGTAATCTTAGTTCTTTGGGAGGCCGAGGCAAGTGGATTGCCTGAGCCCGCGGGTTCGAGACCCACCCGGGCAAATTTCTCTACAATACACCAAAAAGCAGTCGGGTGTGGTAGCGCGTGCCTGTAGTTCCCGCTACTTGGAAGACTGAGGCAGAAGAGTTGCCGGAGCTCAGCAGACCGATGGTGGGGTGGCCTTGAGTGTGCCACTGCACTCCAGCCTGGGCAACGGAGTGAGACTACTACTCAAAAAAGAAAAGGAGGAGGAAAAGGAAGAAGGGACTTCCTCCCAGCACTGTTCCTGAATGAGGACTATCTCAGTAACACCCTTCAGCCTATCAGGAGCAGTTGACTCAAATTCTAGATTCTTATTATATTTCCAGAATGAGCCTCAGCATGCCCCAGACATTGTTTTCTTCTTAAAGGTCTGGGACCCAGCTTCTTGGGTATCTTCCCCTACAGGATCACCCCACCTCCTTTTCTTTGTCAACCAAGTCATAAGAATAATAACTCTTTTTCTGTCTGAACTCTGCTTGATACCAGGAGACCTGGGATATATTTGCTTATGTTCATGTCCTTTAATAAAATACTGATCTCTTTGCCAGTGGGAAATGAGATACTAGTAATTCGTGACATGAAGTCACATCACAGTTAATTAATTTAATTAAGATTATCTCTTCTAGTTGACTGTAATGTAGCAGAAGACACTGAGAAACAATGTCTTCTACATTTAATTAATATAATAGTCATGATGACCTCAAGAACCATGGGTGGGATGGCCTCTTCTGACTGAGGAAGCTACAGACAGGAAATATAAATTCAGCATTTTTAATTCTCATTTCCAATAAAAGAGAGCAATAGACTTCATGGAAGTCAAAATAATTTCTTAGTTTTTGTAGCTGCAGAGCTGTCTTCTCTTAAATGAGAAGATGCAATTTTTTTTTGCTAATTATAGAATCACTATATAAATTCAAATCTTAGACTTGCCATGCTACTTAGGAGAAAGTTAAGACATTAATTGGTAAGAAAAACGAAGCTGACACTTGTATGATGACATCTGAATAAACTCAAATAATGCTGAAAATCTTAGAACTCAAGGATTTCTATTACTTTCTTGCCAGTGAAAGAAATCTAATTTCCTGGGTGCTAAAAGACTGCCCTACTCTTACATTAAGCTCATTCAGTAACTCTGCCAGGTGAAGAACTCCTAATCAGTCAGATAAGATGCCAATTGAGAGAAAAAGAGTAGTAAAAGAAGGAATTTATCTCAACTACACTTATGTAACTAATGAAAGAAATGAGGACTATAGCAGTTATGCATATTTTATTCTTTGCTGGTTATCCTTTATATAAATATAGCTACACATATGCACAAATATTAGATATTTAACTATATTGATATTTGTATATATTTAAAAGTCTCATTTTTTCCTTTCTTTTCATACCTCCTTACTAGTTTATATAAATATTTTTTTCATCATGGGTAGTTTTATACTTGAGTCTTTGGGAAATATAATATTCTGGTGGTACTATGATTGTAAAATAATAAATATCATAACTCATAAACAGATACGGTGATGATTGCCTAGATATGGATACCATAACTGCTGGGGTTTTATGTACCTCCCTTTTGGACAGATAATGAGAGCATTTTTTTTGTATGGAAAATAGTTTCATCTTACCTTGTGAAACAGTATAAACGTACACTAGTAAGTATATGATAATGAATAACCAAATGAGTTAAATTATTTCAGTGAGTAAGCAGTTATTTTTCATCTTGATAACCAACCTTCTGTACTCTATTTTGTAATGCTGGAGCTAGAACACTGTAATTTTCATTTCTTCTCTGCCACAAGGATTTCTGTTAGTTGATAGAAATGGAGGGAGACAGAAATACAGGAGGAAAGAGAAAGGACTTGTATTTCTTTTGTTGATTTGCTTGTCTTTCAATGTTAGCTTTTACCTTTTGACAACAGTTGATTTCACTCACCATTCTTTTTCACTCTCAGAGCCAGCCTCCTGTGTCTTCTCAGACTTACCAGTTTCAGCCAAGCAGCATTTTCTCAACAAGCTGATCCCAAATATGCAAGGGTTCTCCTTCAGGCTCCTAAGATTCTAGCAGCTATGGGCAAACCACAGAGGCCTGAGTCTCAGCTCTGAAGAATTATCTGAGCTATCAGTATTGGCCAGGAACCACCTTGTCCTTAGAGGTTTAGTTCCCACCTCTGGAGCTTTCCTTCTCTGAAACACTGAACTACTATCACCATCCAGGTAGTGCCCTCTCAGATAACAGAGTCCAGCTCTCTAAGGTCTCTTGCCCACACTTCCAGATTATTAGCCCAATTCTCTTCCCTTTGGTGTCTGCTTCCTAGAGTAACCATCTATGTATTGCTTATATAACAGTCCCTTCTATATTAAATTCTCTGCAGTGAAGTATCTAGTCTGGTTTCTATTTTACACAGTCATCATTTGGCTTCTAATAGCTCTGAGGAGTGATGCAAGACTAGTTCCCATTTAGACTCAATTATTTATCTATTTAATTGGGGGAGGGTAATAGAGGAAATAGTACAAATAGTATCTAAAGTGGTGTTTTCCAAAATTGTTTTCTGGAAAAAAAAATGCTACTCCTAAGATTTTCTCCATGAAAATGACACTTATAGTCCTGTGGATTTGGGAAATGTTATAATATTAGAGACTTATGGTGAACATATGCATAATCATGGCTGTGAGAAATTTAGCAGAAAAGAAACCTGCTTCACCTTAAGTCAACATCTCTCCACAAATTTTTAACCAAGGAAATTGCTTTATTTTTAATTGACCTCTATTACCATCCCATGTCATACATGAGAAGAAAAATCTTGAGAAATCTGAAAATTGCCTAACTTTATAAAGTTTTTTTCAAGATCCCTTTATTGGGGAGGAAACTACTGTCTATAATTCCTTACTTGGTTTTATCTGTTTCATCTCTAAGCATAAAACTGAGAGTAATGTTCTTTGCAGTGAGATGTAGAATGAATGCTTAAGAGGGGCATGAAAGATGTCAGAACCCCAAGAAAATTATTGCAAAAGATGAAGTACAAAATAAGAGAATACTGGAGGGAATAAAAGAGTAGAGAGTAACTCATATTAGTCGAGGACATGCAAGATTGTGATTAAAAGAATAAGCTATGGACTCATTGTTTTGGTATGACTATCAGCTATATATTTACTACAAAATTTACAACAAAATTACTTCAATTTCATTTAGATAGAAAAATAATAGGTAAGAAACAAAGATAAGCTGTTCAAAATGGGAGTCTTTTAAGTTCACCTAATCTAGCCTTTCATTTATATAAGGGAAGACCCAAGAAAACACACCTCATTGTCTTTTGGAGGGCAGGCCCCTTTTAACACGGACTTCCCCGTAAGTGTTCTAGGAACCCATCAGCATCAGTGTACCAGCTAGCATTGTTGTAAGAGACTGCTTTCAGCTTCAGTATCTTCTTTTTTTTTTTTAGATTCTTTCAAGTCTTTGCCCATCTCATGATGGGTGATTTACGAGTACACCTGCCCACACTGCACTGAGTATTCAGCAGTTTTTGACCAAAAACAGCATGATCCCCATGCCCCCTCACCCAATCTTACCCCAAGTTACTATTTTTTTCTTGTTTCCACTGATGAAAAAGTCCACAAAGGAAAACATTTTGCCGATGTGGAAGAGGTGAAAAAAAATGGAAGAAGACTAAAAGGCATGAGAACTGTTTTGAGCAAGGGGAAAGTGTCTTGATAGGTATATTGCATTAAATGGAGAGTACTTTAAAAGTGACTGAAGTTTCCACATGTAAGTATAAATACAGAAATTTTAATAAATAAATTCTATGTTGGGAGAATCACCCCTCATTTAGACGGAAATAGAGCTAAGTCTCTCAAAGGGCATCTAATCTAGCTTCCTCATTATATAGATGCAAATAGAGCCTTGTCTCCCAGAGAATAAGATATTTGGTTAAAGAAGTTATATAATAGTGAAGTTAGATGGAGACCTTAGTTTTCTCACCTTTAGTAGAGTGATATTTCAATTAAACTTGATGTTATTTATCTGTAACATTCCTACATTTTTCTGTGTAAAGACAAGAGTAATGGTACCAAAATATTTTTTCCTGGTTTCCGAGCTCAAGATGGTCTCCATGTTGTTTAGGACATCTAATGAAGGTTTTGTCCTTTTGCACAAGCCACACTACATGCTTTTTACTATTCTTAGTCTTATTTCTCTATAACAAGTTCTTGTGAGAGAAACACTGTTAGAGTAAGCACCAGAAAGAACAGAAATAGTGGAATGGAAGAAGAGTAATCTCATTTGTTTTTCATGCTGATTGACTATTTGAACATAAACTCAAGTCTTTTTATTAGAGCTAGGTAACTGGGCCTCCTTGTCTATTCCTTCCACCTCTCAGAATCACAAGGTACACTAACACTGGGGTAAAGGTAATCACTTCATTTCTCTCTATCACCTAAAGGAATTCTCTCCTGAGCTTCATGAAACAGATTCCAAGAATCCTTTTTATTGTTGCTTTATTTAGCATTAAACTTTGGTGGAAAACACAAAAGATAACTACAGTCATAATATACAAGACATATAATCACTAATATTTTTTACAACTTCATGGAGTTATGGAAAGCATATTATATTAAAAGGAGAGTTTAATGGGATAAAATGACACTGTATTTCAGTCCAACTAAAGCTATGTACATATGCATACATAATTTATAAGCTGTTGTATAATTAATATGTATACAAACATCACATTTTATTGAGGTAAAAGAGCACAGCGAGGTGAAAAAAAAATGGCTAAGCTCAATATAGGCTTCACAATGCCACTGAAAGCCAATTTACTAACATAAAGGCCTCCAACATGCTGGTTTTAACCTACTGATAAATATTTAGACTGTATTTATATTTTGCTCTCTTGGAAACTAAGCCAAAATAAACATATTTTAAGGCAACCTTTGAAAGTGTCAGCATTTCTTATTTTATCTGCCTTGTGGTAAATGTTATTCACAGTGACAATTAAAAATATTGAACAATGAAGGACAAAGGTTGACAAATTCATCTTGAACCCACCTTATTACCATAGCACTTTCCTCTAACGTACAGAAAAGTCTTGTTTTTCAGTAACCTTCAACTTTCTATTTTGATGGGTAACATTATTGCTCTTTAGCCCGTACATACTTACTGAAAGTCAGATTTCCATTTTTGATTTCATGTTCTGAGAAGCATCTACTCAAGTCTCAATGCTATTTTTTCAAAAATACAGAAAATAATAACTTATGGAATTTAGGTTGCCCTGGCTGCAAACTATTCAACACTGCTACTCACTTCCATTGTGTCTTTGGAAAGATAAACTATCCAGTATACAAGATTGAATCCTGCAAATGCAACTGGGAAGAGAATTCGAGAATACTGGTCTATTTTACTGGTGCCTCCAAAGGCTGGTGAAAGCGGTGGGGGTGTGACAGGCGGTGATTGTATGATGGGCGCTCTAGTGAGGACTTTATTGGCCTCTGGAGATGGAACTATTGGCAAGGTCAGAGAAGTGATTCTTTTCTTCAGATGATATTTGGAATCAGGATGCTGTGGAAAAAGACAAATACTCAGCCTAAGTAAGAGAATAGAGATTGCTCATTTGGTCATTCATTCTGTTACCATTGGCAAATATTTATTGACTACTTACTATGTAAGGTCAAATATCAACAAATTCTTAACAATATTAGATGGTGCTACTTTTCAAAAAAATAGTTAAACACATTTTAAAAAATTGATTTGTTTCCATTCGACATCCTATAATTCAACACATCAACAAATGATGCTAAGCATGCTCCACATCCTAGAAACTGTATTGAGCACTGTATCATCAGGAAGAGATATGGCAGGTTGCAGAAACATATCCTTCCCTTGTTATGCATATGCCTGCAGGACAATGGATGTGGGCAATGCTGTGTGTCAAGGAGAAGGGGTGGATCCCAATTTGTAATAGGTGGACAATTAGTTAATACAAAAAAAAATATAGCTCAGTTCATTCACAACATTCTTCTATACATATTCCCATCCTGCATTCTTATTGTCACACAATCACATGTTTGAAACATCTGAGATTTAAAACAACAATAATAATAACAATATATGTCAAAGGGCAGTGACAGAATAAATATCCTTTAAATTGGGTGGAATGGCTGTTCATGCCTTGAAATATACCTGTCTCTTAGCCCAGAAGTTCCATATTGAGAACTTCCTACTTCCAATTCAGAACTTCCTTACTGGTCTTCTTCCATCCTCAGTCACCAAAACTAATTCATTTATTAACTTCAGAATTATTATGTGCTCTTTTCTATCATTAGACTGTCCATTCCATTGAAATTATAAGACAATCAACTTTTGTCTTGAAAGGGATGTTTAACACATTCACTGATAGATGAAAAAGCTAGACTCTAGATAGCGGAGGTGCTTTGTACCTGACTGTAGGGCTAGCAACAAACTCCACTGGTCAATTTCAGTGCTTGTTTCATGCCAACATGTTTTCATCTTTACTATAAAGTATTGGGCCTAGTTCAGAGACTCTGATTCTGTTTGATTTAAATTCCTTTCATGCTGTTGGAGTCCAGGGGGCCGTCCTCTAATTCCTATCTCTTCTTGTCTATACCTGTAACAATCACTCTCCTTGTGGCCGGGTTGTCCTTGCTGGGTCTCTGCCTTCAAACACTAGCTGTACATTACCCCCGATCTTGTAAAACAGCCTTGTTTGCTCCCTGACAGCAAAATCACTACTTTGTTGCCTGGCAGGGTATGTTACTGACATGGGCAAACTCCTGTGACTTTAGCCAGCAACCCTGCGGCAACAGCATAAGACAGCTGCCTCCCCTGTGCTGGTTGAGCCACAGGACCAAAATGACCTGCCGATGTGGTGACATTTGGACTGCAGGAGCAACAGCCCCAATAACTTCCTAAATTCCCCTCTTGAATTTTGCTGTTTTATTTGCCATGTAATTTACTGAGTATCTAAATAGTAACAGTCATCATAGAGAATTTAAGTTCTGTGTGTTTTTAGAGGCCATGGGGAAATCTATTTCTTCGCCAAAAACATAAAAGAATAGGATAGTCAAGACTGATTTCATAACAATGGTGAATTTCAAGCAAAGAATGAATATCTTTCTTATCTATTGACCCAGTACTTTGCTAGGCACACTGGATAGTTACATAAATCACAGGTCTTGAACGTAGAAGACAGTATGAAACATTAGAGGGCCTAGTATGATGATCTTGGAATGAAAATCAGGGACATCTTCTATTAGAAATATATGACTGCTGAGAACTATTGTGCCCAGAATCACGAGGCTATGTGTAGATAGGACCAGAGTAACAGTCTGAGACCTGGCTGCCTCTCTTAAATAATAAACTTCACACCATCTTTCAAGAGTTTCCTATCATGTTTTCAGATTCCAATTTGAATTTTCATCTATTAAATATGTTATTAAAATATCCTCTCCCTGAAAGAGCAAAATGTGTCACTGTTTCATCCTCCAAAGAGAGACATCTTCCTCCTACATACATGGAACACTAAAATACTTTCCTCTAGTAAAATTTCTAAAGCTCATAAGGGAGTAGAAAGAGGACAAGTTTTCAAACCAGGTTTTTTCTAGACTCGTCTTGACTTAATAGCATGTATCACCTCTCTAAAACATGTTTTTCTATTTTAAGTGACAGGAGGGCAGACATGCTTAATTCATTAGAATAAAAAAGTGGCTGTAAATCTTGAAGTATCATAAAAATGTAAGACATTGTTTATTCTCCCATTCTTCTCTGGAGGTTTGGGGTGGTTATTTATGAATCTGGTCATTGTCCCATTGTCAAAAATGATTTAATGAAAATTCCCAAATAACTGTAGTCCAGAGTTGAGATATCGTTCAAAATCAACACCATGAAAAATTAAAGTAAAATGGCATTAGTTTGGAATTAAAGGTACCCTACAATAAGATTCCCCCTTTCCTCATATACTTCCCTAAACAATCTCTGTGGAGGGTGTCTCAGGAGTTAAGAGAACAGGAGAGTCATAAATCCCTAGGTTACAATTCCGTATCTACTACTGACTTGCAATATGATTTAGTCATATTATAGTTGTCATAAATTCTAATTCTTCTTAAGTTTTCAGTTCTTATTTTTAAAGGTAAAGAAAATTATTACTTTCCTAATTATGATATACAGATATACACGAAGATATACATACACATATGTACATACATTTATTTACTGAGCAAATCTTAGCTATAGCTATTTTTTTCATTTATTCACTACATATGTCTGCTTCTCATTCTCACCACTCACCTATCTTTATTTTTTCTTTGCCTAAAATAACATCCACCTGCTACTCCATCTTTATCTTTCCTTCACATCGCTTGATACCAAACTCAAGTATCACCTAACATCATTGATTATCCCAGACTTTATATACTTTTCTGCCTACTTAGTTATTACAACTCCTGTAACTGTTATTTTCTCTCTTGTAAGTATACTTATTTCTACTGTGGCTTATCTCCTTTCCTAACATGAAATATCTGTAATGGTAGAGGGCACATTATTCTCATGTATGAGTGTTCTGCAGTGCCTAGTAAATGTGTAGAACACAGTATATGTTTAATAAACCTACACTGAATTAACAAATTGTTAAAAATCGAGATATTTCGCAAGATTTGTCAGAAGAAGCAGGTGAAGAGAAGTTTTATGATTATGTTACGTAGTATTTTAACATATTGTTTTACATTATATTATACTGTTTCTAAAAGTACTGCTGAAAAACAGTCACTACAAGGCAATGTGCAAACATTGTTTCACTTATTCCTTTAAAAAATTTACAATGTCACATTATTATTTTCACTGTAGGGATGAGCAAATAGAGACTTTACCAGAAAGCTCACAAAGGTAGTAAGTGACTGGCCTTGAATTCAATCCCTCTCAGATGACAAAGATCACATCCTTAGTAATTATCATGCTATTCTTTCCATCAGTTTTAAGGTTTAGAGTCATTTTTCAGTCTCAAAACTACTGACCATTGGGTTGGATAATTCCTTTTCTATGGGGAACTATTCTGTGTGTCCTGGGTTGTTGGGCAGCATCCCTGGCCTCTACCCTCAAGATGTCAGTAGTAACCCCACCTCACATTTTGAAAATCAACAATATCCCCAAATATTGCCAAATATCTTGGGGGGGGGAATAGCCCTTATAGGGAATCACTGATTAGATTCACAACTCCACTGCCCTGTATTGATTGGAGGAATTGCTAACAGGCAGGAAATATGATAGGCTAAAGGAAATGCAAGAGGCCTGGCTACCCCACACACAGGATAATCAGTTGCTGAATAATTGGAAATTGTCAGCACAATGAGACTGGATGCCAATTTAGAAGGAACACACTGAATTTCTGAAATGAAAAGAAAGCCAGTTTTGTGAGCCATTCAAGCTACAGGTTTGCATAGGTCTCCGCCTGCTCTATTGTAAGCCTAGCAGCTTCAGCTGATGGTAAAATAGGCTTTTGTCAGAGTCCAGATGAGGGCTCAGCTTGTGGCTGTCACTGTTTTGAGTGGAACACCTGTGGTTTTGAATTTTTCCAGGGCTCCCCTGCTGCTGAGTGCCATCCTGTTTTAGGTATTTATAGAGCATAGCTTTGTTTTAAGTAACGTCATATTGCAAAGGTAACTTGAGTCAAACTGGACTTTCTGACAATAATTTGACGTAGAGATAAGGCATTTGGAAAGTATTTAGATCAATTTTGCTACATCTTTCAATAACTGTGACTCTAATATTTTTAAAAGGAGAGGGCAAAAGGTTATCTCTCAGTAGAGAACTCCTACCAGAGGTGCACTATTGAGAGAGAGAATAAACAAAGAACTTATTTTTAGAACCAGCAAATAGAGCAACAAAATTAAGATAAAATATTGCTGAAAATATTTAATATTTGACATTTTTCAAAGCCATCATATTGATCATTGAGGGAAAAATTGAACTCTATTGGATTTTCTTCATTTATGTTACAACTGGTAAAGTTGAGAGCGGAAATGACTCCAGAATTTCTATAGGGAAACAGTTATTGGCCAATCTAGTTGGTCAATGGTGCCAGGGAATGTGTCTGGAAATCATATTAGAATTCTTGGAGGGTTTAGAATGAAGTATTGGGTAGGTATTTAGCCGATAGTATGGGGAAACCTAACGACCTACACCCTCATCTAATCCAAATCACCCTCTCCGTAAATCATACAATGGCACAACCATAAAGAGGCATCATGATCTTTCTAATACTTAGCATCTTTAATGATCTTAATTTAATCCTTAACTCTAAAGAGTAACGACAGTACTCAAAACAATCTTTGCAATATTTGGGACTGGTGAGGTCAAACTTGCAGTATTCTATCCTTCCCATCTCTTTACAAAGGTGAAGGTAGCGTGGTGATGGCTCAATACACATCTTCACCATGAAAAGGAGGACAGGAAGAATAACGTGTATCCTATTTTCTTTACTTTGCCCAAGTTTTTAGCAACTGGCTTAGTACTTCTAGCACAGGAACAGGCATATCCTTCTGTTCTCAGCTTAGACATCACTCCTCCAGAAGTGAAGACCCCTCCAGACTCAGTTATAAACTCTTGTATGAGTTTTCTTCAATCTTCCATACATTGCCAACAATAATCTTTATTCCAGTGTATTGTCAATTCTCATTGTCTCTCTTTCTGCCAAACAAGAAGCTCCCTGAGGGAAGAAGTTCTCTTAATGTCACTCACTAAGACATCTTCAGCATTCTACAAAGGATCCAGCACATGAAAGCCCTTATCAAATACTTTTGGTATGAATGATTCAGTAAATACACAAATACCCAATAGAATAATGCCAGATAGAAAAAAATATACTCATTATTTTATAAATATTGTCCTCATTGATAAAATTTTGGTCAATTTTGTGTGTACATAACTTACAAAAAGCATCAAACCCCTGTGAAGAAGAGAAAACACATTGGGAGTAATGACAATACTCAAAGGAAGTGAAGATGTGATAGGTGATTTACTCTCAGGAACATAGTGATGAGATCCTAGGCCTTTGAAATAACAAGAACACTAGCAAATTATGCAAAAGAGATGAAGAACCAAACTTGGTCTTACGTGTAGTTTAGGTATAGGTATGCTTCAGACATATAGCAGGTTTTGAAACCATGACAACAAATAAGTCTCTAATGTTTAAATAGTACCTCAGATAACAATAAGAAAAGACACCATAAAAGCAGGAGAGAGGTTGTTGACAATTTCTACTCAAAACCTTATAAATTCTTCAATCCAAGTGCTTTAGAAACAGAAAGAAGGTCTATAAAGCGCTTCTGAAGATTTAACTTTATGGTGTCTTTTTGGACTTAAGTTATAGATGTTGAATGCCTGGATTTCTTTGTGATTATATTAAATTTTAAAGTCAAAATCAAAGTGACAAAAGTAATGAACTTTTACCCACATCCATTCTAAGTCGTTTCCTATGAAAACATTGAGTATATTAAAATAAACAACTTAGAATCACATGAAATATCTAAGCACTTAATTTCATTTCAACTTCACCACGTTATTTGCTATTTCAATGTCCAACTTATTCAAATAATGTTGTTTTGATTACAACTGAATAGGTACTTTTAAATGTCATGGTATTTGAAAGAAAATGTCTTGTAATAATAATATGTCATTGTGTGATATAAATGGCAAATGTGTAATTTATGTTTGTTCTTCTACATTATCTAAGACAAATTTGCCAAGTTTTGACATGAACAAATAAAA
The DNA here is from genome assembly GCF_000164805.1 of Carlito syrichta. Classification (NCBI taxonomy): domain Eukaryota; kingdom Metazoa; phylum Chordata; class Mammalia; order Primates; family Tarsiidae; genus Carlito; species Carlito syrichta. Next base: position 160,246 of record NW_007248630.1, on the reverse strand, counting down.
TGTAAATGTTCTATGTAATCACGTATATTTCTTTTTGATACCTCCAAGTTTTGCATTGTTTGGTTTGCTTATTTTTGTTATTATTTTTACACTTTAGCCTTTTACAAAAAAAATTCTCCTATTTACTGCTTTAGAAAATTTTAAGTGGAACAAGGTTCAAAATTTTAATTTTTCATAAGGAAAAAAGGCAACTTACAGGAAAAATACTTGGAGCTCATTTAAATGCAATTTTTTTATCCAGCTTCCCAAAGAACCTGCTCATTATATGTTACTATTTTAGGATTGTAGGAGATAGTTTTTATGAAGACTTGAGATCTTAAATTCCATCTTAATAAGTTATACCTTTAAAATAATAGCCTGAGGGAATTATAGCTCTATGTTTTCTCCAAGGATTTTATTTTATTTATTTATTTTTTTTTTTTGAGTTGGAGTCTCACTCGGTCACCCAGACTAGAGTGCAGTGGCCGCTCCAGCTATCCTTGCGCCTCAGCCTTCCGAGTAGCCGGAATTACAGGCATACGCTACTACGCCCCACTGATTTTTTGATTTATTGTAGAGATGAGGTCTCGCTGCCCAGGCGGGTCTCGAACCCGCGGGCTCAGGCAATCCACTCACCTCAGCCTCCCAAAGGCGCGGGATTACAGGCTGAGCCACCGAGCCCGGCTCTCCAAGGATTTTAAATCATATACCTCTCAGTACTAGATATTTTTTAAAGAGCTGAAACAAAGAATTTGCTTTTTCTTCTTATTTCAATATCTGACCAATGGTCATATTTAAAATCATTCCAGTTTCCCTGTTTTTGACAAATTTATGTTTTCATTTTTACTGTATTTTTTAAGTAAGCAACTGGTATACTGAATTCTGATAAGAATTTTTTTCATTTATATATATATATATGTATTAAGATGATAGATGACCTTTGGACAATATATGGAACATATATGCATACAAATACCTTATAACAGAATCACTTATTTTTACAAACATAAGATAATTCTCAAAAACATTTGGATTTTATCTTTCCTGGAAAAAAATGTTTTCAAACATTTTAGACTAAGTCTACAGACTAATATACTTTTGTTAAATAATTTATATTTTGGTGATATTTTAAAGCATATATATACATATATATGCTTTAAAATGTTTTATATTTATATAAAACATCATTGAATCAAAAGAAAAATTTTGATAATCAACTCACCTACACTCTCAAAATGCTTTAACCCATGATATGCACTCTGATATATTTCACTCTGAGGAAATTTGGGGGAAGAAGGGATGTTTGGTCTTTGTGAGGCGAACATGATAACCACTACACTATGGAAACCTGCTTCGTTTGATCTTTGTAATGTTGCGTATATCAGAGTTCTTGAATCAATTCCTAGTTATTCTAGCAATTAGGAACAATATTTTCCCTTTTTCAAGACCCCATTTTCTCACTTTAAAAGAAGTAATTAGACTGGATCACTAAATGACAAACTTTTTTCCTTTTTTTAAGGAAGGCTGATTTAAAATATACTTTAAATTATGTATTCCCACTTATTGTAGGAATGGCCTCTTATTTCATGGGAAAAAAGATAAATTTTTGAACAAGTTTTTCAGTTTATCAAAGAGAAAGATTTAAATGAGAAAATCATCACCATTTTTAGCCAATAAATGCCCTGGATCTGGAGAAGTAAAACACACATTGCTTTATAATTTTTGTCATAATGTTAAACTGAGGATTATTGGACTGCATGTGGTTTTGAGACAGAAAATTTTTTTCTAGAATTTAGCAGTTATAAAGAAATTTCCAGTTCAAAGACCCTGCATTACTCAACTTCACAGAGTCCAATTTTCCTCTTTTCTAGGAGCTACATTTTGGGGTTGAATTAGAATAAAAATTTATGCTTGTCAATCAGTACTATAATTCATGTTTAAAACGTATAGTCAGCCTAATTGCTGTGAATTTACTCTTATACAAAATTAAGATTTAGAGACACATGTATGATCCTTGAACTATTAATGCTATCACTTTCTCTTTTTCTTTATCTTTTCTTTCTTTCTTTCTTTCTTTTTTTTTTTTTACATGAGCAACAGAAATTTCTTTCTCACAGTTCTGTAGGCCAGATATTCAAGATCAGAGTGCCAACATGGTCAGATTTTCAAAAACCTTTGAGTACCAGAGCTTAGTCATTGCAAATTTAAAATAAATTGATAACTATTTCTCACGAAATATAAGCAATGAAATATAAATTCATTAATATATGTGTATTTAATATACAAATGTGAATATGAGAATGTTTCAATATGAATCAAATACTTGGGGGATGACTCAGCATTCAGAGAACCTATTATTCACTATTCATATATGCTTTTCCCTTATGAAATAAAGCAACAAGCAAATTTCTAACAAAAATTGTCCATTCTATAGAAGTTCCTGTTTCTTTCCATCAGACTCTGAAGCCTCATTAGAAAAAAAAAATTTTTCACTTTATTCTCCCTAGTTGGTATAAGTGATCCTGTTCAAAGGAAACATCTAAAAGCTAAGAAGAATTTTCTAGTCTCCTCTGAGAGCCTGGAATCTGCCAGTGCAAGTGAGGATGATGAAAGAAGAATGTCAAAAGTTTAGACCAAAGATAAATGAAGGATTGTTCCTTAACTTTTCTCTGTGAAGTTGGTAGAGAAATTGGACTTGCTCTTGGAACTAGTTATGTAACTTGTGCTCAACTAATATAACTTTTGTACTCGTTAGTTGTTTGTGATCACTGTTTGGGCTACTTTTTCCTATGGTGGGTAACATCAGAAAAAATAAACAATTACCAAAACAATCTCAGCTTCCAAGGGTTCCGCAGCTTTTGATATTGTCACTGGGGGTGGGGTTGCAATCTGTGCCTTTCTTTTTGCCTTCTGTGTCTGAAGGTTAGTGAAGTAGTTTACAGCTGCAAACTCGATGAGAGCAGAGAAGACGAAAGCAAAGCAAACAGCTATGAACCAGTCCATGGCAGTTGCATATGACACTTTTGGCAAAGAGTGCCGGGCACTGATGCTCAGGGTGGTCATGGTTAAAACAGTGGTGATCCCTAAAATGAAAAAGAATAGGAAACACAGTATTAGCACTCAGAATCTTATAACAGAATCAAATGAGAACAGATTAGTTGAGAGAATGAAACAGTCTACCAGTGCAAAGTAATTCTGGAGTTTTTTGTATTATAATTGTTCATAATATTGTAAGTGTTATCATTTTTGTATTCTGATAATAATTAAAATAATTATATTACAATAAAATAACACAAATTGCTTTCATTGGTAGAGCATTTTATCTATGGAAATTTATGCAATTATGATCAATTTTACTACCTAATAACATCTTTCATCACAATTAAAAAGTCTATATGGTATAAATATTAGCATAAAATGAAGTTACTCATTTGCAAAACATTTCAAGCATGGTTTTAAGGTTCAGTATTTACTCATAAGAAAATAAATTTCATCATTCATCTGCTAGCAGTTTTCATTCTTGAACTATGACTTGGGAAACTTATACAATTAGCAGATGTGTAACATTGATGGTTAACATCATTATGCAGAAATTATTTTATAATTTTCAAAGCAAGATCGATTTTATTAGAGTACATTTTAAAAATCAAGATTCATCTGAGAATTTCAGTTCACCTCAGGTTTTCCCTATAGACTAAGTTTATAATTATAAAAACTCAGAAATAATTGGATTTTGTTACTGATAATATATTTGGTTACTGCTTTTTTCTTATTTCATTTTTTTCTCAGTCAAAACCGGGAGTGACTGTATACATTATAAATGGAACATATATTTAGGTTGAATCATAGAAAACTGGCAAAAAAAATGGCAATTTTCTGTGGTTCATCCTAATAAAAATGAGATACATTCTATATATTAGTGGGTTCAATATCTTAGCCTTTTGCTTTCATGGATTTACATGTTAGTTTTTACCTTCCTGCTTTTCCTCAGTCAAGAAAAAGCAAATCAAGATAAAACACTGCTAAGAAGGGCATGTGAAAGTCATAGGAAACCAGCCAGAATTCTTGCTAAGACAAATTTTTTGTTGATTCACCACACAACTTGTGATAAGATGAGGGTCATTTTACATGGTGCATGTGTCTGGATGAGATAGGAGTTTATTTTCTTTGTGAATTGAAAAAGTGCACTGGCGTGAATGCTCACCCAAAATACATAAGTGGTGAGAGGTGGAGGATAAATGGAAGTGGAACAGAAAGTGTGAGGCATACCAAAGACTGTTCTTGCTGGGACAGACTCCTTATTAATCCAGAAAGACACCTGGGAAAGGATGACTGTCATAATGCAAGGAGTATATATCTGTATCATGAAGTATCCCATCTTCCTTTGCAAATGGAAATAAACTGTCATTATTACATATTCACCTGTTGGAAGACATACATCAGTGTTATTACTGCTGACAGTCTGAAAAAAGAACGCAGTCGAATATAAATCTTGAAGATTTTTAAATTAGCATGAGCTGGAAGAAAACAAGCAAAGGCACATCTCAATGTATGAGAAAGCTACTTGATCAACAGATGATAGAACAAAGAGATACAACATTTCATTGTTTTCAGTGGGGTTCTTTGTGTCATATACGTGTAAAACTACTCATTCCAAGATCACACAAATATTCACATGCACCTGTTTGTGAAATCAATTTTACGGAAAGCTACTCATCACTTTAAAACAGCATGGTTATCTGAGAGTGATGGATGCAGAGAAAAAAAATAGATGTTTTAAAAATGTGCACTGGAGTCACCTTGCAGGATTGCATCCATGTCTTGTTAAATACTTGCCTGTGTTAGATTTAATTGTCTCACTAGATACTGTTTGCCCAATCAGATCATACTGGAGGAGGCTTGAAGATTCTTCTGGGACTTCTACTGAGTAAAGAGGTCCTTTTTTCCATGTGTAAATGATTTCACTTTTGGGATAAGCATCTGAATATTTGAAACAAATTAAATATAGCAGTGAATCAGACTAGTTGTTCTTTTTATCCTTCAAAATAAGTACTGTCCATATAAAAAGGAAATACAAATTTTCTTTCATGGTTTTATTTAATCTTGACAACTAAAACCTTTACGTGAGAGATTGACAAACATGATTAAGTTTGGAATCGCACTGAAAGTGTTATAATAATATTTCTTTCTCACTTTCCAGTCTCTGACTAAAAGCAAATAATTAATATTTTGAAGGCATTACTTAATTCTCAGAAGGTTTTTGTAACTTACAACTCCCAAACTTGAGCGGACAAGCATGTCCATCCATAGGAAAGTTAACCAGCCTCATGGGACAGTCAGCATTGATGGTAAGCCTAGGGACATGGAAATAAATGGTTCTGAGTTAGTATAATGAAAATATCATTCTAGCAGAGGAAATAGAATTGGACAAACCTCACCTCATGGTATACAGAATGGTTCCATTTTGCATTATTCTGAATAGTTTATTAGGAGTTGTCATGTTGTGAGCAATTGACTTTTTGCCATTCCTGAAAAAAGTGTCAGGTGTCCAGATTTTACTGACCATCAAGTTATTCAAACTTAGAATCTCAGTTGGCCCCCTGAACTTCAATCTCTCATCAGTCCAAGTCTGGCGGAAGAAAACGTCCATTGTATACTCCTAAGTGAAAATAGAATATCCACACAGGCTGGGGAGAGGGTTTATTAAGAGTAGTTCACTTACTATTTCATATACCCAATTCCAAAACTTAAGCAATAAAGCAACTTTTTGCAATAACTTTTCAGCAAACCTATGCTTTTAATGAATTATCGTTTTTCTCTAACTCAAGAAGTTTGTATTACTACAAAAGATAGTAGTATGCTGCAAAAACCTTCCTTCTCCACCTCAACTATCCTCAAAATTCTTCCTCTTTATGTCATACATCGTTCCACCCATCAATATCCTCCCTCTTTAATTTGGAGGGAAAATAGGTAAAAACATTTAACCTATGTTTTGTGCTGGCCTTCCTACCACTAGTTAGTCTACCCTTTCCCCTTCGTATATTATTCACCCTCAAAGTGATCTCAGAGCAAGTTTACAAGGATAAACTTTAATAAGCAAACTGTGGCTGCACATTAAAATTATTTTATATTGTTCTCAGAGAATATGAATACAAATGTAACCATATTTTTTTTTCTAAAGAGAGTGACATTTAAGAATGCATAATCAAAATTATGAGTTTTAATGTGTGGCTTTTATGAAATATTGAAGAATTATGTTAAGAGCTATTACAAAAGTCAATGACAAATAACAGCATGTAATTATATTAAAATATTGCCAATAATTGCTTGGCATACATTGCAAATTTCTTTATAAGATTTATTATTACAAGAAGTAATTATATTTTAACAATATAATTCAACATACAATATAACCATATAATATGATGTAAACTTTAAAAAAGACACATGCATAAAATAAAAATTCAGGTATACACCGAATTCAATTATAAGATACAACAAGGTTGACGTTTATACTTGGTGTGGCTCAGTACTTGAATGAGAAATGCAATGTTAAAATAATTCAAGATTATGAATAATGCTGACTCTTCTTTCTCCTCAAATCTTAAGATATCTATCTCTAGATCAAAGCCTTCCTCCATCTCCTTTTAGCCTTTGTTTTCTTTCCCCCTTCTTTTTCCACCCCTTCCCCTTCCTTCTTTATGTTTCCTTTGTTTCTTTCCATCTTTCTGTTCTTAATTTCTTGACAATTTAAAAAGAAAATGAAAAAATATCCAATAAATACTTATTCAGAATTGCATTTCTCCAATAAAATCTAATGATGCAGCTCTTTAAAGACAGTCATGTTTATTTCAGCATAACTGAAGTTGGTGTTTTAATTTTAAGGGAAAATACTACTTGAGAATTGTGAAAGAATGTCATGATACACTTTGATCTAGAATATTAGTTCAGATTTTCATTGCCACTTTCTATAAATACTCTCTTACGAATCCTACAGCCATCTGTACCTGGAACAGAGTTCCCAGAACACCTACTGGTCCATCCGCAATGTAAAAGGAGAAATGTGTTAGCCTTTCCAAATGATTTCCTGCATTATTTCAATCAAATATGCTGACAATGATGCTACAAAAGACAGTTATGTTTTAACTTTCATGTATATCCTCAATATACACTTGTATGTCACAGGATATTCACATTTTCTTTTTTCTACTCTAACAAATGTACTAGGACGTCACAAAGAAGAGGGGAGTCTTGTTAAAGGAAGGAATCAGTGCATAATATGTGGATGGAAGAGATAATAAAATCTTTAAAAAGTCCTTTAGCTTAAAATGTTCAAGCCAAACCCTTAGTGAAATGTGAAGATTAAGCCAGTAATCTGCTCTAATGGACATGCCCTCCCAGCATGGACACACATATTGTATCATGAATCTGGGGCCAAGCTTGGTGGCAGTGCCCTTTGTCATTAGTTCTGGGATTCCGCTTCTCATCCCTAAGTGAAAATATCCAGCTCACTCAGAACTCACTTACCATCTCCACATCTGACACAGGCCCAAAACTGGTCACATAAATGTCTGTTTTGACTTCAGTAACAGCACCTGAAATTAGCCCAAAGGGATGGGGCTGTTATGACCAGAGATGTAAAGGAGACTGAACTTAGTGACACCACCAAACCCCTTCTCATGGCCAGAAACTGCAAACCATCCTAGAGTACTTCAGGAGTGGGAATTCCTTGATCATTCAACTCACATCAATTTCCTTTTTTTGAATGTATTCAAGTCAGATTAGGGGAATATTAAGGAGTAAAGGAAAACTAGGTTAGTTTTAATAAAAATGATAACTAATATATATTGTTAATTTTAAGGGGGGAAATGTTTAAAACAAAAACATTTAACATGGAGAATTTCCATGATGCAACTCTGAAACAAGCATTGATCATATATTCACACTACAATTGAGGATACCTAGGCTTAGAGAGTTCAAGTAACTTGCATAAGGTAACTATTTGAGGAAGAGACGGAGACTGGTCAAGAACCCACATGCCATCTCTCCAGTACCCCTGCTCCTCCTCACTCTGATATACTGCCTCTTTTCTAACTTCATAACTGGGTCATGAAAGGATAGAAATGGGGGAAGGAGATATAGGTGTTTGGTCTAGCAACAATGCATCTCCTTACTGCCAAATCCAGGGCGCAGCCGGTTGTCATATCCTTCAAGCAAGTTGTCCAGGATCCGACTGATGTTTTCTGAATATAAGTTGCCTTTGTCTTCTAGTTTCGCTAGGGCATTTTCTAGCCTGTAAATAGTAAATAGAAAGTTAATGATTCTCATTCCTAGCCTCAGAGAAGTTGTTTTTTTAACACCCCAGTTTACCGCATCACAAATATATGCTACACCACCCTTGACTTCTTTCATTATTTGATATAAAGGTCACCCAGTGAGAGTATAATTTTTCTTTCCTCTGAGCTAAAAAGAAAAATAAGGAAAAAAAAAATCTTACTCACCACAGAATAATGTATAGCCAGGGCAGAGGCGACGCCATCCTACTGTGTGCTGAAATGCCCAGTTCACCCTCCTCCTGGTTTCTTTCTCCCCGCTGACTAGCTCTCCTTTGCCAATCAACTGGAGAAATCTTCCAAACCACACATATTCCTGTTTCTTGTTTGCCAGTAATCCAATAGATAAAGAGGTTGCCTGAACACCTGAAGTGTTCCTCTTGCTTTTTTCTTTCTTCTTTCTGTCTTTTCACGTGAAGCAAGGTAGTTTGTGGTCTTAGGCTACGTCCTGCAGAAACTCAGTCTCCTCTGATTGACTCAGTTGGGAAATGAGAGTCCGAAGGGACAGTGCATGGTCGGAGAGCAGTGACAGTAATCGAATAAGGCATTAGGGGAGATTAGAAGGAAGAAATCCACTGCTAGTTTTGGCATGGAATTAGCAGGGCCCTGTGAGGAAATCTGGAAAGCAGTGGCATCTTGCTGATTGAGATTATGTTCCAATGGGCTCAGTGTTTATTATTTCTATGGTTCACAGAAGGATTCCTACACAGCACTTATTGCTTGAAATGTCTACCAGTATCGAGACCCTCTTGGATTCTCTTTGTGATTTCATCGACTTCATTGGCTGCAGATACACCCTTCCTCTGTATTTAAAATTTGTTCTTCAATATTTATTTGATAGCACTTGAAATACAATAGAACAACTCCTGGCCATCTTGCTGTTCAGTAAGACTTTTTAAAAGTATTTGATGATCCTTCTGGTCAAAGGTGTGTCATCTCAAGCCAAGACAGAAGTAGGATCTACTTCTATCTTTAGAAACTTGGTCGGTTTCTTGAATGCTGCCTATAGGAGACAGCATCTGGGAAAGGGGAGGTTAAGGCTACCCATGCAGAAATGCTGAAAGAATCAAGCATCCAAAGATGTGGTTCATGATGATGATATTGGCACTATTTTACTAAGCTTGCCACAGTTGACATCAAAAGCAAAATGTCTGATTCCAAAAAATAGCATCCTATACTTAGTTTTCATCGGAAGAAGTTGTAGTCAAATGTCTATTTAAACCTTAAATCATTAATCTTTAAATAACAATAACAAAAATTGTAATAAAAACATTGTGAATATATTTATGTGTAATGTATACACATACACATATATGATGCATATTTAAATTCAGAAACAAGATCAAGAATCAGATGTCTCAATTCAGCAGCATCCTTCCAGCTCCACTCATTACCCATCCAGTATACCATCTGTACCTATATCTTTGGAATCTAAATTCTACACAGGTCATGGAAATTACTGCAGACATATAGCAGTCTTAATAGTCATATCTGAAGACATGAAGACATGACATAAATTGTTTGAGGAACATTTTAATAAATTAGCTATAACCAAGAAGGAATGACATAAAACAGGAAGAACATAAGATTGCCTTTTTTAAAAGATAACTGAAACTCACAGTTACATAGAATTTTGTGGTTATCCATCAAAAAGCTGAATACCCTCCAACATCCCTGGCAAGTGATTTTCAGCATATGTTTTCTCATATTATTTTACTTGTGCTTCACGTAACACTGTACCCTAGTCCTAGTACTCACCTTTGAAACCATATACAATAATTTCTCAGGGAAGGACCACAAGGCAGCCATTTATACCCACCTTGTTCTCTCCTATTTAAGCAAAACACTCCTAAAACTTTTTCTTGTTCATTATAGGATTCAGTTTCCACATCTCTTTTCATTCTTTTTGTTTTCCTTTAAATTTACCAACTGGTGACCACAACACATTTTCAGTGCACATCGATTGTGTGATTACTTAAATCCCCTAAATATCTAGTATGTAGGATGCTGTTAGATGATTATCTCTTCATTTTTACTACAACTTATTTTTTTCAATCACAGAACCCTGTATTTATCCCTGTTACCTTTCTAAACCTGTATAATTTTTTTTCTATCAAAATATTTACTATCCATCTCTGATTAGTATCATTAGAAAAGAAAACTTAGTGAGGTTTGTAGTACTTAATTTTTTTCACATGGTAAAAAAATAATTGTTCATGGGTGACACTGTACATTTACATTTCTATATTTATTCCTATAGAATAGGCATGTTTTTCTCATTAAAATAATTTGTTCAACAAGGAACAAATAGTTACGTTACATTTGTCTCTAAACAAAAGATAAACACACCCAATTCTATTATTTATAGGCTTAAATTAGTAATTAATTAATAAATAAAAGAGAAGATTTTTATTCTCCATAGGAAAAAAAATACTAGATCTGGAAGGGATAATAATCTTCATAATCTTAGTCATTTTTACCTCTGCTGTCCTTACCTTTAAGGGAATGTGATAGACCTGGAGATATCCAAGGCATTCAAGCTCTGTAATATGTGGATCTGAATTATATGTTAGTGTCTAAATGTAGTGAAGTCCCCTTTTCACACATCTTTGTCAGAATTGGGGCAGACAAGTCTATTAGCAGCACTATTAATTGAATTGCAATTATTATTTTCCTATGGACCAGCAGGAAAATAACGTTCCAGAACATTACAAATGCCATGACTTTAGAACATCTTTGGTCATTTATATAGCATTTTGATTATACAAACCAGCATCAGAGCTCTTTCTTTTAGTGAATTACTCCTTCTGGCAGTTTGAGAATGTTTATCTTATAAATGTCCATTTCACAGTCATTTCTCCAAAATATATTTTCATTTTTGAATCATCTTATACAATTACTTACTTGCTTTGTTGTTTATTTCCACTGAGAAGCCGAGAACTATCATCCTCCCCAACAATAGCGCTATTTATATGTTGGGCCCCACAGAAGGATAATATGAAAAAAAGAAATCATATCATCTCCCTTCTATTTCTTGTACATTAGTTCTTTGCACAGCTTTGTGTGTATGAAATGACTTAGCAAAGATTCAGGAAAGAGGAAATTATTGCAAGGAAAAAGCAAACTTGCCACTAGGCATTCATGGAACTTGCCATGGTACAAAACAATCAGTACATACATGCATGTATCATAGCATACATATACTCATTAAAAACAAACAGAATATTCAAGGTAAGCACAGAATTGCCTCATAGACAACACTTGCACCTTCTCCATTGATCTTTTTCACAAAACAATGTTAGAATGGCACGTTCCATATTATTGTATAATCTCACAAGTGGGTGAGATTATACACTGGCATCCAGTATGCAGAAGCCAGAAATGTTGCTATAGATCCTGCAAGACTTAACCAAAAAATAATTTATTTAACCCAAAATATCAGCGTGTCAAGGTTGAGAAAACTTGCTGTAGATTAACACTATTCAAACTTCAGTAAAATATTTCTGGGTTGGATGGTATCTTTACCTGCAAGATAAAGGTGTGTTCTTACAAGTCTTTGCATCCTGTTTATAATATATTGAGGATAGTCACACACACAAACTCTCTCTATTTCTGAGACAAATAATTATGTAAAATGAGCACATTGTTAAGGAATTTAAAGCAAGCAACATATTGAAAAACTATATTTGCAAATTTATGAGAAGATTGTCATGTAAATGCACAACAAATCAAAAGCAGACAAATAACTTTAATTGATATATGAATTCATAATAAAACAGTCAAGAAACATGAAAGATGGCCCTCAACAACTGTAATCAATAAATGCAAATGACACCAAAACTTTGTAAATTCAGCTCATGGTCTCAATCATTAAGAATTCATATAAGTTTATGTTTGGTAGTGTGTTTTCTTTTTTTTTTATAATCAATATTTTTTATTATGGTATTGTGGGGTACAGTTAATGGTTAGGTATACAAGTACATTTCGTTCAGGCACCCTTGTTGATAAGAGGTGTTTCCCTGTCCCCAGAGAGATATTTACTACCATTAATCCCCACTCCCTCCCCTCTCCATAGTTTCCCACTACTGTCAGTCATTTTCTTTTTTTTAATAATCAATATTTTTTATTATGATAATGTGAGGTACAGTTAAGGGTTAGGTATACAAGTACGTTTCATTCAGGCACCCTTGTTGATAAGAGGTGTTTCCCCATCCCCAGACAGATATTTACTACCGTTAATCCCCTCTCCACCACCCCCATAGTTTCCTACTATTGTCAGTCATTTTCTTATATTATTACATTGGATGTTCAAGGTTCACTATATGAGTGAGAACATGTGATACTTGGATCTTTGTCTCTGTGAGAGGTCACTCAGTATTATACACTCAAGTTCCATCCAGGTTGCTGTGAAATCCATGCTCTTTTTTATGACTGTGTAGTATTCCATCGTGTATATGTACGACATTTTTTTAATCCAGTCCTCTTTTCATGGGCAGCATGGTTACTTTCACATTCTTGCTATTGTGAACACTGCTGCGATAAACATATGTGTGCAGGTATCTTTTTCATAGAGTGATTTGAGTTCTTCAGGATATATTCCCAGTAGGGGAATGGCGGGGTCATATGGGAGGTTGATATTTAGAGCTTTTAGGAATCGCCACACTGCTTTCCACAGAGGTTGCGCTAGTTTACACTCCCACCAACAGTGTAGAAGTGTTCCCTTTTCACCACACCCTCTCCAGCAGTTGTTATTTTTTGAGTTGTTGATAATTGCTATTCGGACTGGAGTTAGGTAGTATCTCAGTGTGGTATTGATTTGCATCTCCCTGATGATTAGTGAGGTTGAACATTTCTTCATGTGTCTGATGGCTACTCAGATGTCTTCCTTTGTGAGGTGTCTGTTCATATCTTTTGCCCATTTTATAATGGGGTTGTTTGTTTTTTTCTTTTCAGCACATTTGAGTTCCTTGTAGATTCAAGATGATAAGGCTTTGTCAGACCTGGTGTTGGCAAATACTTTTTCCCAGTCTGTAGGCTGTCTCCCTGCTCTCTTGATGGTTTCTTTGGCTTTGCAGAAGCTTGTCAGTTTGATAAGGTCCCACTTTTCTATCTTCTCTCTTATGACCTGTGGGTTTCGGGTTTTGTTCAGGAATTGGATGCCAGTTCCAGTTTCCATGAGGGTATGTCCTTCATTTTCTAAGGTTCTTATGGTTTGAGGTTTTACATTTAGGTCTCTAATCCATTTAGAGTTAATTTTTGTGTATGGGGATTGATAGGGGTCCTGCTTCAATCTTCTGCATGTGGTCAGCCAGTTTTCCCAGCACCATTTACTGAATAGGTTCTCCTCTCCCCAGTGGTAGGTGGTGGAGGCTTTGTCGAAGATGAGTTGGTTGAAAAATTGAGGTTTTGCTTCTGGAATCTCAATTCTATATTCCTGTTCCTGTACCAATACCAAGCTGTTTTGATGATTGTAGCTTTATAGTAAAGTTTGAAGTCTGGTAATGTGATACCACCTGCTTTGTTTTTTTTTTACTGAGGATTGTTCTGGCTATTCTTGGTCATTTGTGTTTCCATATGAATTCCTGTGTTGTTTTTTCTAGGTCTGAGAAGAATGTTGTTGGTAATTTGATGGGTATTGCATTAAATCTGTAGATTACCTTAGGTAAGATGGACATCTTCACAATGTTGGTTCTTCCAATCCATGAGCATGGGATATTTTTCCACTTGTTTGTGTCATCTTTGATTTCTTTGAGCAGTGTTTTCTAGTTTTCATTGTAAAGGTCTTTCACATTTCTGGTTAGGAAGATGCCACGGTATTTCATTTTTTTGTGTGTGGCTATTGTGAATGGAAATTGTGCTTTTTATTTGGGTTTCTGTTTGTTTATTATTGGTGTAAAGAAATGAGATTGTCTTTTGCACATTTATTTTGTATCCTGAGACTTTGCCAAAGGCCTTTATCAATGTAAGGAGGCTTTCGACAGATTCTCTTGGTACATAATCATATCATCTGCAAAGAGAGATAACTTTACTTCCTCTTTTCCTATTTGGATACCCCTGATTCTCTTCTCTTTTCTGATTGCTCGAGCCAGGACTTCCAAAACTGTGTTGAACAGGAGGGTGAGAGTGGGCATCATTGTCTTATTCCAGTTTTCAGGGGAAATGGTTCCAATTTTTGCCCATTTAGGAGTATGCTGGTTGTGAGTTTCTCATAGATGGCTTTTACTATTTTGAGTTATGTTCCCTGTATGCCTAGATGTTCGAGGGTTTTTATCAAGAAGGGGTGCTGGATTTTATCAAAAGCTTTTTCTGCATCTAGTGATATAATCATGTGGTTTTTGTTTTGACATCTGTTGATGTATTTACTTACATTTATGGTTTTACGAATGTTGAACCAGCCTTGCATCCCAGGAATGAAGCCTACTTGGTCATGATGGATGATTTTTGAGATGTGTTGTTGAATCCGGTTTGCTAGGATCTTGTTGAGAATTTTAGCATCTATGTTCATCAAAGATATTGGCCTGAAGTTCTCTTTCTTTTTTGGGTCTTTACCTGGCTTGGGTATCAATGTGATGTTGGCATCGTAAAATGATTTGGGGAGAGTTCCATCTTTCTCAATTGCCTGGAATACCTTCAGTAGGATTGGTATAATCTCCTCCTTAAATGTCTTGTAGAATTCTGCTGGAAAGCCATCTGGTCCAGGGCTTTTTTTTTGTAGGTAGTTTTCTTATTACATGGTCAATTTCCTTGATTGTTATTGGTCTATTTAGGGCCTCAATTTCTTCTTGTTTCAACCTATGCAGGTTGTGTGATAACAGAAAGTCCTCCATTTCAGAAAGGTTTTCAAGTTTGTTTCCATACAAGTGTACATAGTAGTCTCTAATGATCTTTTGTATTTCTTCAGGATCAGATATGACTTCATCTTTTGTGTTTCTGATTGTGTTTATTTGGGCTTTTTCTTTCTTTTTCTTGGTCAGTCTAGCTGGGGAACCATCTATCTTGTTTATCCTTTCAAAGAACCAGCGTTTTGTTTCATTGATTTTTTTGTATTATCTTTTTGACTTCTATGTCCTGGATTTGGGCTTTTATTTTGGTGATTTGGATTCTTCTGCTAAAATGAGAGGTTTTGTGATCTTTTCCAGTTTCCTTAGGTGGCTTCTTAGGCTGTTAATTTGTGATCCTTCCATTTTCTTCATGTGCGTTTGTAGGGATATAAATTCCCCTCTTACTACAGCTTTCATGGTGTCCCAGAGATTTTGGTAAGATGTTTCTTCATTTTCATTTGTTTCCAGGTATCTTTTAATCTCTGTTTTGATTTCATCATTGACCCAGGAGTTGTTTCACATCATGCTGTTTAGTGTCCATGTCTTTGTGGGTTTGGGGAGGGGACTTTGTTGGTGTTAATGCTTATTTTTATTCCACTGTGGTCCAAGAAGGTGCATGGTAAAATTTCAGTCCTTTTAAATTTGCTTATTCTTGTCTTATGGCGAAGTATGTGGTCAATCATAGAGTACGTTCCATGTGGTAATGAGTAGAATTTGTATTCTGTGGTCTTTGGATGGAGGGTTCTGTAGGTATCAGTTAAGTCTATTTGATCAAGAGTCACATTGAGGCTTCGGATCTCGTTGCTGATTTTTTGTCCTGCTGATCTGTCTAGGGTTGTGAGTGGGGTATTAAAGTTCACAGCTAGGATGGTATTGGAGTCGATATCTTTTTTTAGTTTACCTAGGAGCTGCTTTATGAAAGTTGGTGCTCCTATGTTCGGTGCATGTATGTTTAGGATGGATATTTCCTGTTGATGGATTGAACCTTTTATCATTATGTAGTGGCCTTCTGTATCTTTTTTAGTTTTTGATAGCTTAAAGGGTATTTTGTCTGAGATTAAGATCACGAGTCCTCCTTTCTTTTGTGTTCCAGTCGCCTGAAAATTTGTTTCCCATCCTCTTACTTTGAGTCTGTGAGTGTCCTTTCTAGTGAGTTGAGTCTCTTGAAGGCAATAGATTGTTGCCTGGTGATGTTTTATCCATTTTGCCATTCTGTGTCTTTCAGTGGTGTATTTAGTCCATTCACATTCAATCTAATTATTGAGATGTGAGAGTTGATCCCTATCATAATGTTGTTACAGAGTTGTTGTTCTTCCTGTTTGTGTGTCGTCTTTCTTTTGGTTTTAGAGTTGGATCATGTGTGTTTTTAATCTTTGGCCTGTACTCTTGTGAAGAACGTTGTTGTTTTTTTTTCCTTCTCTTCTGTGTTCAATGCTTTCTTAAGTGTTTCTTGTAGCGGTGGTCTTGTGGCAGCATAGGTTTTTAGGGATTGGATATCTGGGTTAGATTTCAATTCTCCCTCACTGATGAAGCTTAGCTTGGCTGGGTAAGTTATTTTCGGTTCAAATTGTTTATCTTTTAGAACTTTGAAGATAGGGCTCCAAGCTCTCCAAGCCTGGAGGGTTTCTGTAGATAAATCTGCTGCTATTCTAATTGGTCTTCCCTGGTAGGTAGTCTGACCTTTTTCTCTTGCTGCCTTTAGGATTTTTTCTTTTATTCCTACTTTGTTTAGGCGAATTATTATATGTCTGGGAGTTGGTCTTTTCATTTGTTGTCTTGCAGGGGTTCTCTGCGTCTCTTGTGTTTGAATTTTTTCATCCTTGATGAGATAAGGGAAGTTTTCTTGAATGATTTCATGAAATGTTTGTTACAGTGTGGCCTCTGTTTCTCTCTCTGCCTCAGGAAGGCCAATTACTCTTAGGTTCGGTCTCTTGAAGTGGTAATTCATCTCTTGAAGGTTTAGTTCTGTCTTTTTGAGCTGCTTTTCTATGCTTTTGACAGTTTGAGTTGGTTCTGTGTTTTGGTCTTCAAGCTCTGAGATTCTTTCTTCTGCTTGGCTAATTCTGCTTTCCATGCTTTTTAGTTTGTTATTTATTTCCATCATAGTATTCTTTACTGCTGTTATTTCTGACATCAGCTCCTTCCTGTTTTCCTCTTGTCTATCCTCAATTTTTAAAATTCTCTCTATTAATGTCTTGATGTCTGGGTTTGTTGCATGTGACCAGTCATTCTGGGGGCTCTTCATTGTTTTTGTTCCCTAATCTGTTTTCCCAGTGTCTGATCTCCCAGAGGTCTGTATGAGACCTGTATTCTTCTTTTGGTCTTTCTTCATTTGTGCAGTTTTCCCCCCTCCCTACTTTTTCCTTCCGTCCACTTCACCGTCTTCTTTAATTCTGTTATTCAGGTGTGGATGGGTTGTTTTTACTTCTGTTTGTTCAATTTCCTATTCTTGTTTATGTATGTCCTCTTACTTTGTTCAATTCTGGAGTTGCACTGTAGGTTGCGAGTGGTCCTTTTTGGAGTTTTGAGATTTACTTAAGCAGGGAGCTGTGATTCAAAATCTATCTGCAGGTCCTGGTATCCACTGACAGGTGTAAGAATAATCTGAAACCCACTTCCCACTGCCTTGGAATCTGTCCATGCAGTGGAGTTGTAGGTTTACTCCCTGAAAATAAAATGCGGTTAACAGAGGGAAGAGAATGGAGCAGGCAGTGGGAGGTAAGAGGTGGGTGGAGAGAGAGAGGGGTAAGAGTGAAAACAGATGAGTGTACCAACAAATGGAGAGAGAGACAACAATTGAAACATAAAGACAATAGACCACAGCTACAAACTAACCAACTCCCATACAAAAAAGCCTAAAACATACAATGTTGCTAACATACAAACCTCCTTATTGGTGTGCTATTCCTCTATACAAAGATATGGTTTACAGAGAGAAGAAAATAAAAGAAGGGAAAAGGAGGAGAAAAAAGGGGCGGGAACAAAACAGAAGGAATAGAATCAAGTCAGTAGACTAACAGAAGCAATCAAGCACACTCTGAGACTTTTTGTTTAAGTCGAATGTCCTTTCAGCTCTGATTTCTAGCTGTCTTTTCAAGCTAGTAAGTTTGTTCAAGGTTAGGATCAGTTGCCCCCTGCCCTGCTGTGAAGGGCAGTTCAGTTCATCACTCGGTTCCCCGCTGCCCCGTTCACTACTCAGATCTGACCTGTGTCTGTCAGGCTTCCATTTTTCCCCTTTTGGTGTTGTTACCTTGAATCGCCAGCAGGGGGTGTTATCCCTTGCTCCAGATGGTCTTTGTCACAGCTACTCGCCTGCCCTTAAGGGAAGGGAGATAGCCTGGAGGCACAGAGGAGGAGACCCACGGTCTGGCAGGATGTCCAGGGGTAGTAGACCTCGGCAGATCTTGCTGGCAGGGGCTTCAAGGTCTGAGGTCGTGGATCGCCTCAGGCACGGGTGTGTGATGTGTAATGGCTGCCTTGGCGGTGGCGGCTATGGCTCACCTCAGGCACTGACTGTCCGATGTGGAATGGCTGTTTTGGTGGTGGCGGGAGCAGCAGCAGCAGCAGCAGCAGGAGCAGCAGCAGCTGCAGCAGCTGCGGCTCCCGGCGGCTGGCCCCAGGCACAGGCGGAGTGGTGTGTAAAGGCGGAGTGATGTGTAATGGCTTGGAAGCGGTGGCGGCGTCTCACCTCTGGCAGTGGCGGTACAATGTGGAATGGCTGGTGGCTGTGGCGGCAGCGGCAGCAGTGGCAGCCACAGTAGCTCTTCTATTTTTTTACCCCCTCAGTTGTTCGGCAGAATGGATGTGGTTTTGTCGTTTGGGACCATTTTCTCAATAATCATGTTACTTCCTTTGTATATTTTCTTCTTGATCCAATAGCTACTTGGTGAGAATTTTTATTTATGATTATTTTCTGAGTTGGAGTCTCATTCTGTCACCCAGGCTGGAGGGCAGTGGCACGCTCCTGGCCACCGCAGCTTCCGCCTGCTGGGCTCTGGCGATCCTTCCACCTCAGCCTTCCAAGTAGTTGGAACTACAGGCATGTGCTACCACGCCCGGCTAATTTTTTATTTATTGTAGAGATGAGGTCTTGCCAAGTTGTCTGGGTTGGTCTCGAACCCTCGGACTCAGGCAGTCCTCTCACCTTTGCCTCCCAAAGTGCTGGGATTACAGGTTGAGCCACCCAGCCCGGCCCTTGGTGAGAATTTAAAAGCTGCAAATCACTTTTCCCCTCCTTGCTTCCTTTGTCTTAGAGCTCTGTTGTTAGGTGCCTATATACTTAATTCTGTGATAGATTAACCTTTTTATTATTCTGAAATATTCCTCATTTCTAATAACATTTTTATGTCAAAATCTCTTTGCCTGGTATAGGCACTCCAGCTGTCTTATGCTTGCTCTTTTCATAGTATGTCTTCCCTTTTCCATTCTTTGACTTGCAACTTATTTGTACCTTTGAATCTAAAGTATGCTTCCTGTAAACAGTAATTAGTTGGAACTTATTTTTTGAATCCAGTTTGTCAATCTCTGCCCCCCTCCACACAATTAATTAATTATTCTTTTGAGTTGGAGTCTTACTCTGTTGCCCAGACTGGAGTGCAATGGCACGCTAATGGCCACCATAGCCTTGACCTGCTGGGCTCAAGCAATCCTTTCACCTCAGCCTTCCAAGTAACTGGAACTCCAGGCATGTGTCACCTCCAAGCATGTGACTCCAGGCCTGTCTAATTTTTTATTTATTGTAGAGATGAGGTCTCACCGAGTTGTCCAGGCTGGTCTTGAACCGGTGGACTCAGGTATCCTCTTATCTCAGCCTCTCAAAGTGCTGGGACTATAGGCGTTAGCCACCGTGCTGTGCCAGCCATCACCTTTATTTTTGAAAGATAGCTTTGGCAGGTATAGGATTCTTGGTTTACAGTTTTTTTTCTTCTTTCATTGTTTTTAATATGCTATCCCACTGCCCTCTGGCCTCCATAGTTTCTGATGGGACCTCAGGTGCTAATTTTATTGTATTTTTAAAAAATATGTGAAAAGTCATTTTTCTCTTGCTGTTTTCGATATTTTTGCATTGACGTGATTTTCCAAGGTGATCCGGGGTCCTCTTCAGATGTGCATAGTCTTTCCAGCTGTTAGGTATGAATGTGATTTTATTTCCAAGTCTGGTTTCTTAGGAGTTGCCCCTGGATCAGAGTAACTTATTGTTCAGCTAGTTTTTGATTAGGGGTTATTCTAAGGCCCTTTGAGATTTATTGGTATGGATTTCTATGTGACTTGAGGAATGCCTTTATATCAGTCACAAATCCTACTTTAGTGTTTCCTAATGGGTGCAATCTAGTTCATGTGCATATCTTCTATTCCTAGGGATGAGTATGATCCCAGGAAGGCTCTTCTTTGGTGTCTTTTTCTAGTTCTGTCTGTTAATCTTCTGCCTGGTATGTTGTGTTCGTTTCCATTTTTAGCTACCAGTCCTGTCTTAATTGCTCACTACCAAAGTCTCCATTGTGTTTTCTTCCTCCAAGTTTACTTGAATGTTGTTTTCTTTTTTTCTTTTTTTTTTTGAGTTGGAGTCTCACTCTGTCACCCAGACTGGAGTGCAGTGGCTGCTCCCGGCCACCGCAGCCTCGACCTGCTGAACTCCGGCGATCCATCCGCCTCAGCCTTCCAAGTAACTGGAACTACAGGTGCGTGCTACCACGCCCTGTAATTTTTTGATTTATTGTAGAGGTGATGTCTTGCCAAGTTGAATGTTTTTTTGAGTTGGGGTTTTGCCCTCTTATCTAGGCTGAAGTGCAGTGGCATGCTCACGACCATCACAATCTCAACCTCTGCTAGGCTTAGGCAATCTTTAGATCTCAGTTTTCCAAGTAGGTGGAATCACAATCATGTGCCATCACATCTGGCTATTTTTTTGATTTATTGTGGAGATGAGGTCTTGCCAAGTTGTCCAGGCTGGTCTGGAATTCCTGGGCTAAGGTGATCCTCTTGTCTCAACCTCCCAAAGTGCTGGGATTATGTACATGAGCCACTGTGCCCAGCATGTATTTGAATTTTATTGAGTATACTGGACATAGAAGTCAAGTACTTTATTAATATTATTTTTGCATGACAAATTATAATTGTATACATTTGTGGGGTACAATGTGATGTTTTGATGTATGAGGTGGGACCCTAAAAAACCAGAATTAGTTTATTAAAAATTGTGTATTTTTACATGTTTTAAACTGCAGTCACTTTCAAAGTACTCACTGTTTTATGCAATACACCTATTGAGGTGTTTTTCCCATTGCTTAAAGCAGTTTTTGAACTTGTCAATTTTGATGCCTCTTAGTGCTTCTGCCATTTTTTGTTTCACCTCTTCCACATCAGCAAAATGTTTCCCTTTGAGGCTTTTGTCATCCAGGGAAAAAAAGATAAAGTTGCTTGGGATGAAATGGTGTGAATAGGAAGAGTGGGGCATGGGTGGGCCATGCCGTTTTTGGTCAAAAATTGCTGAATGCTCAGTGTGGTGTGGGCAGATGCACTTGTAAATCACCCATCATGAAATGGGCAAACATGTTGAAAGAATCTCCATTAAAATCCTCACCAAAGCTGAACGCAGCCACTCTCAACAATGCTAGCTGGTAAACTGATGCCGATGGATGGGTTCCTAAAACACTTAACCTAGTAAGGGGAAACCTGTACTACACGGGTCTGCCTTCTAAAAAATAATTCCATTTGTTTTGGGGTCCCCTTTCATATGTATGCAACATGGAATTCTCCACTGTTTTTGATAGTGCCCTTAAGTACGAGTTCCAAGTCTTATTACAAATAAAGTCTGTCCTCTCAGGCAGAGCTATTGAATTTTTTGGTCCTTAAGGGCCCCTTAAGTGTACAACCTGTGCCATACTACTCTGAAACTGGGGATGGAGACAGTAGCTATCTTCTCTCGAAGAGACACTCTCGTTCTGTGACAGGGTGTTAGGAGGAGAGTAGGGTATGGTAGCTTCCTGTATATTCAGTTTGCTTCTTCTAATGTGGAACTTCACCCTACCAGCTTGCTGGGGCAGGGATAATAGGACCTCAGGGTTCTTGACTTGTTGTGTGGGTGGGATTCTATGAATGGGAGCTGCTATGGCTGCATAGGAGGAGAGTGACTGGAAACCCGGCCCTCCTAGGGTAAAACTGTAGTCCTAGACTAGCTGATTGTACCCGGAAGCCCTTATCTTCTTGGCACACCTACCTAGAGTGAAACTTCTATCTTGGGGAGTTGTGGAGAATAGGGATGGTGGAAGCAGGTCATGGCTTAAATGTCTCAAACTTACTGTTATCACTGAGATGTAGTATATTTTCTTGGATAAATTTTTTTCTATATGCTGCTTGTCCTTAGGATGATTCCAGAGACTTGACTTGTTTTTCACCTATGAAATGGTTACTTACTTCTCTGAAGACAGAGGATCTCCCACTCTGAATGTTACCACCTTTTTTAAATGAAAAAAACCTGTTATGATTTTGAATTTTATTGAATGGTTTAATAATGGTTTCTGTTCACTCTCAGCTCTTTGGAAGTTACTGAGGTATTCTTTGAGGGCTGTTTAGCATATTTCTCTAGAATTTTGCCATGTAAAATGTTATTCAAGGTGCTCTGTTCTTTTTAAAAAAATCTTGTTGATCATTTGTAGACACAAAATGTGTGCTAAATTCTACCATTGAAATGTATACTCTTGTACTTTGGACAGTTAGTGATGATTTTATTCAGTGTCTAGATTGGTTTGGGGGTGATTTGAGTTTCTGTGTTTTAGAGATATAAAATGATTTTTGTAATTCAATTCATTCTGAAGTTTTATTTTTCAGCATAGGAATTGAAAATTTACTCAGCTAGCTATTCTCCCCTCCTCCCACCCCCAGACTGGGTCCTGGTAAATATTGTTGCATGATATTTTTTTGGTACCATAGTACAGAGTAAATATTACTCTTTTTAATTTGGCTAGGTTATACCTTTTTACTGTTGGAAATTGGTTTCTTTTTAGATATAAAACACTTGGTTACATGTAGTTAGGCATTACTTTTTGTATACTCAAGGTCCAGTCAGGTAATTTATTCATTACACATGAATACTCACAGATTACTATTAATGTAATTCAGTTTTTGTTACATGACAAGCCATGATTTTGAGCTGTGAAAATTTGGTACTGTTAGTTTTTTGTTGTTGTTGTTGCTGAGTCGGGATCTTACTTTGTCACCCAGGCTGGAGTGTGGTGGTACATTCATGACTTACTGCAGCCTTGACCTTCTGGACTCAGGCGATTCTTCTGTCTCAACCTCCCAAGTAGCTGGGACTACACCATCACATCTGGCTTTTTAAAAAAATTTTTTATCGAGATAAGGTCTCGCTATGTTGCCCAGGTTGCCCTCAAACTCCTGGGCTCAAGTACTCCTTCCGTCTCTGTCACCCCATAGTGCTGAGATTACAGACATGAACCACTGTGCTTGGCCTAGTTTTTTTTTTTTTTTTTTTTTTAGCTCACACTGTGGTGTGTAGATATTGTATAGATATGTCAGTCAAAGATGCTGAGGGGCGTATAACTCCTGGGTCATTTCTGACCTTAAAGTGTCTTCTTCGCCAGGCCCTAGGGTGTGAGGTTGGTGAATTGAATGGGCATCCCATGTAGGGTTTCTCATCCCATGTAAGGTTTTTTGGGATGACCAAAACCATACCTATTTACATAGACAGGGCTGACCTTTGTGTTTTAGGTCCCAGCTCCTTGTATCAAACCAGCAGAGAGGAAAGATAAACCTCTTTTTTTACATCCTTGTTACAGGAATCAGTTGAATATTGTTGAGGGGGTGTTAAGAAAAAGAGCTGTGGAAGACTATGTCCTGACCCCTGACTTCATTGCCTGGGAAGAGTCTTTTTGTTTTGCAAGGTTATTGAGACTAATGAAAATAGTGCCTTTCTGAATTTTTTAACAAGACTATTTGTATGTTGTTAAATTCATGCTTTCCTTTTTGCATTGCTTATAAAAATTAGATTACTGCCCCCCCCAAAATTGTGTTTTGAAGTGTAAAGTAGGTTAGATAGTAAACTTGATCTTCATTTCTCAATATCATTATAAAATTCATGTTTATGTTAAGCTCTTACATGATATTTTAATTTTGTTTTGTTGTTTTACCCTAAGACTTGCTACATTTGTGACGAACAAGGAAGAGAAAGCAAAGCAGCCACTGGTGCTTGCATGACATGTAATAAACATGGATGTCGACAAGCTTTCCATGTAACATGGTAAGGACATTTCCATTATACAGAACTGAAATTGGTGAACACCTTGTATAGCAATTGTAAGTTTAAGATTTGGGTACTCAAACGTTAATTACAATAAATTTTATTGGAATAGCTATATGTTCACATTAGTTATTGTAATAAAGATAATTCTAATACCAGTATATTTGTTTGCAATAAATGGACCCTCATTCTAATGTCTTATCCTATGCAAGCTTTACTTTCATCTTGTTTAAGATATTGATATTGATTAGCTACCCTTTGATTTGTTACTAGGATTAAATGAGCTGATATAGGTAAACTTAGCGCAGTGTCTGAATATTAGTAAGGATGAAAGTGCTTCTTTACCTTCTATGTCTCAAGGGAAAAGTAATATAGTCACTGTCATTCTCAATGCTATGGCGGCTACTTATCAAAAATTTACTTTAGATATTTTTTCAGCATAAAATTTCAAGGGCAGGCCAGGTGTGTTGGCTCACGCCTGTAATACCAGCACTTTTGGCAACCGAGGTGAGAGGATTGTTTGAGCCCAGGAGTTTGAGACCGGACCAGCCTGGGAAACATAGTGAGATTTTGTCTCTACAGATTAGCCAGGTCTGGTGGTGTACACTTGTAGTCCCAGCGACTCAGGAGGCTGAGACTGGAGAATTGCTTGAGCCCGGGAGTTTTAGATAGCAGTTTCACATGAAATATTAGAAATAATTCATGCCCTTTTTTTTTTTTTGAGTTGGAGTCTCACTCTGTCGCCCAGGCTGGAGTGCAGAGGCCGCTCCCGGCCGCCTTAGCTTTCCGAGTAGTCGGAATTACAGGCGCGCGCTACCACGCCCAGCTAATTCATGCACTTATTTTTTAGCAAATCACCCATCCCTAGCTGCCAGAGTAGGCATAGGCTCATTTCCTGTGCTCTTATTATTTGGATAAATCAAGTCCATTTTATACTAATTTTGTGGAATAGAAAAAATTTTTGACTTTTATAAATTCTCTAATTACTGTGTCCAATTTCTAAAGATGAAAGTGCTTTTTTGGGTGCGAGATCTATATATTAATACTATAAGTTTGGGATGTTGAAAGTATGTTCATTACCATTGCCCAAATTTATGTATTCATTCATTCATTTACTCATTCAATTTTCTTTTACTGGGAAATAGTAAAACTGAAATAAAGCTGTTTTGTAATTTGGGTAAAGACCTTCAGATAAATATATTTAAATACATCTTTGGGAATTTTTTTTAGATTTGGTCAGTCTTTGCTGTTATACTTTAGCATGGGTGATTGAATTAATAGCATTTAATTGACTATTGCATATCTGTTAAAAGTGTGAAAGGTTAAATTGACAACATGATTATGAAGTTTAACATTTTCTGTTTTTTTTTTTTTTTTTTTTTGAGTTTGAGTCTCACTCTGTTGCCCAGGCTGGAGTGCAGTGGCATGCTCACGCCAACTGCAGCCTCAACCTGCTGGGCTCTGGTGATCCTTCCGCCTCAGCCTTCCAAGTAGCCGGAACTACAGGCATGCGCTACCAAACCCAGCTAAATTTTTTTGATTTATTGTAGAGACAAAGTCTCCCCAAGTTGGCCAGGTGGGTCTCGAACCCGTGGGCTCAGGCAGTCCACTCGCCTTGGCCTCCCAAAGTGCTGGGATTACAGGCTGAACCACTGAGCCCGACCACATTTTCTGTTTTTTAAAAAAATGCATATCATAACTTCAGGTTTCAGTTTCAGTTTTTTCATTATTATTATTATTTAAATAATTGATTTATTTAATATAGAGTTGTAGGGGTATAAGTGAGGTTTTACTACATAGTAGACTGCATGCAGGTGAAGTACAGGCTTCCAGGTGACCCTCATTCCTCTTTCATTATTTTTGACTAAAATCACAACTTAAGTTTATCTTGGTTATTGTACTATGACTTAAAGCATTTAGAGTTGCAAAATTAGTCTTGGGTGAGTGACTTTTTCCTTGTAAGATTATATAATCTGTATCCATGGGTCAAATGCCATCCCATGTCTTTTTAGCCTTTTAGAGGCAGGATCTTTGCATTTGTACAATTGTTACAAATTGAAAAGGTAAAATGAAGTGTTAATTATAGGGAGGAAAGGGAATGTAGCTTAAACATAAAGTCTATTTGCTGTTATAAAACGTGTATACATCTTCATCCTTGATAGAGATGTATGAAGAGATTATTATAAGCCATAAGTATAACTTAAAATCTTCAGTTGCATGTTGAGATGAAATGTGCTTGGTCATAGATCGAATAAAGCTTTTTATTTTTCCTTTTTGTCTTAGTAAATATATTTTATTACAAGTCTTTTATGCTTGGAAGTAAATTTCATTTGTTTATATGTCCAAGTAATGTGGTCTGAGCTTTTATTGGCATACTTGGCTTTTATTTCCAGCGCTCAGTTTGCTGGACTACTTTGTGAAGAAGAAGGTAATGGTGCAGATAATGTCCAGTATTGTGGATACTGTAAATACCATTTTAGTAAGCTGGTAAGTATTTGTCTTGAGTTTAATATTAAAATGATAATGATTAGTTTTGATCATAAAGTAACACTTTTATTTTTAAAAAGCATGTAATAATTTCTTTCCCTTGATTTTTGCTTGAGATTAAGTTTGTTTAGCATGTTCTTTATTGGAAGTGTAGTAATTTAAAAAAATCTTGCCTTGCTTAGGTGCTTTGAAAGGTGAATATTAGAAAAATATTCTCATTTAGAATATATATTTATTAACAGTAAATGCTGGTATATAACTGGTGGGAAAAATTAATTTGTAAATGACTTAAAATAGTCAATAGTTCAGTTAATTTGACTTATGGCACATGATTATGTGTTTTGTGGTTACTCATTTCTTGTGTTTCTACTTCATTACCATTGCCCAAATTTATTTATTTATTCAATTTGGTTTTACTGGGAAATAGTAAAACTGAAATAAAGCTGTGTTGTAATTTGGGTAAAGACCTTCAGATAAATATATTTAAATACAACTTTGGGAATTTTTTAGATTTGGTCAGTCTTTGCTGTCATACTTTAGCATGGATGATTGAATTAATGACATTTAATTGACTTGCATATCTGTGTCCAGGTTCCTTTGGAAGAATCAATATTTCTATAAGGTTCCAAGTCTCTATTTCTTATTCTTTGATGATGCATGTTCATACACTAAAGGTTTAAGGCTTCTTTGTCTTCGATGTCTTTAAAATTATTACCTTTCTTTTGTGAATGGGGCTATTTCTTTCTTTTTAAAATACATAAAATTAGAGGGGCCCGTGTCTCATGAAATGAGCAACTCATGCCTCCAGTATTCTGGTTCATGCATATGAAATACTTTCAAGAGTGTGTATCATTTGATTTGAAGCATGAATCGTTTGATTCTGAAAGCTTTTATCTTAGTGACTAACAGGATATTGAGATGTTTTAGGAGAAATGTTGAGATTGTAAAACTGAAAAATTTTCTCTCTGGGTATCAAAAGCATAATGATATCTTCATTTTCTTAAATGAGAGATGATGTTGGTAAAATATAAAAACAATGAAATGGGTTTTGAAGTTTGTGAATACAGAATTTTCTTATTGCTAATTATTGACATGATGTTATACTGTTTCCTAGTTGGGGAAAAAATCTGTTTAATACTTTAATAAGGTTGTATAAACTATATTTCCATAGAACTTGAACATCTTTTAAGTGTCATTTTTATATAGTTAAAAACAGTTATGGTACCACCAACTTTTAAACACCCCAAATAACCCTCACCTTCATACTTGATTATTGATTATGCAGTTGCAAATTTTAAACAGAGATGTGTAAAAGTTGTTAGTAATGCTTTGAAAAATGCATGGGTCTAATACTGACATTTTGTTTAATTTTTAAAAATGAATTGCAGAGAGAAGTTTTTAGGAAACTGTATGCCTTGATACTGAAAGTATAAGATTAAAATGCTTTTTTTGCTTTTCCTAGTGGCATAAAGTAACTCTTCAAGTATTTACTTTTCTATTCTTCTAGTCTTGGCATTCTTCTTTAATATAGTGTTTTCTATTTTGGTTAAAATATTTTCTTTTTTATTTAAAGCAGACATTGAAAATATCTAGTAGCTTGTTTGACAATAGATAATCTATTTCACTTATTTCAATAAATTTACAAAAATAAGGCATTTATGTTAAGTTTAGGGTTAGATTTTCTTTATAATGCAATGGAAGATATATGGATGATGTCTAAAGTGGATTATGTAGATTGAAATAGTGAGACTTTTTAAAAAATTTCAGTAGACATGTAAAAATACTTCACACTTGAATTGGTTTAAGCCTGACAAAAAGATTATTTAAAAAATTTTATATACATATCCATATATGTATATATATTTTCTTTTTTAGAAAAAGAGCAAACGGGGATCTAATAGGTCATATGATCAAAGTTTAAGTGATTCTTCCTCTCACTCTCAGGATAAACATCATGAGAAAGAGAAAAAAGTAAGTGCACTTATTGTTGCTAAATTTGTAGCGCATCTACTTAATAGATTTTTTTTGTCTTTTTAGATATAATTAAGTTCATCAAAGCTAAATGAAAAAAATGGAAATACAGAAAAAACTTTATTAATAAAGAGTTTTAAGTCAAAGAATAGGTTTAAAATAATGCCATATTTGTGAATATGGTTTTACCCGTTGCAGTTGAAAATTTAGAATATAACTTGATTGAAAGCACCAGAGAGAGTTCTTATATATGTTACTGTGGTCATCTTATGTTATTTTTAGGTGACTTCGACAATAATAGTTTGTTGCTATATATCAACAACTTATTACTTCCTTTGAAGTTATTGTCTCATCAGCTTTTTCCCTTTATAATAGAACAGGTTAGACGTTCTGTATTTTCTTGGCTATTTTTTCTTTTTTGTAGTGCTAATGGTTTATTACTTTTTTTCATGGCCAAATGTCAGACTGTTTGAGAATATTTTGCCTTTTAATTAAAACACTAAAAGCTTGCCTAAATACTAATCTGTCGCCTTCTGACTTAGCTGTTTTCTGCTTACAGTTTTATTTACTTTAAAGGAAATAATTATTTTTTAATGAACTAAAAAAAGAATACTGTAAACTCATTCATATTTAATTAATAATTCTTTAAGAACACACTACCAGTATAGTAAAAGGATCTGCTATGAAATGTTTTTTTAAAAAGTGAGGATAGAAAGGATATCTTCAAATGAAAAAGAATGTTATTCTTTTTTGTTTAATGTAATAGAGATGTCATCTCACTGTGTAATAGAGATGTCGTCTCACTGTGCTTACCAGACTAGTCTTGAACTCCTGGCCTCAAGTGATACTCTGGCCCAGCTTCTTAAAGTGCTGGGGTTACTGTACATGAGCTACCACACTTGGCTGGGAAAGAATATTATTCTCATATAATTTGAATAGATTAGGTTTGAAAATACTTCTGTAGATTGTATTTAAAAATTAGATCATGTAACATTTTCATATTTGTAAGCATGATTTGGGAATTGCTAATGTATAATGCTTTTAAAACATTTTGGTTTGAAGGTAAACATTTTAAAAACTTAAGTATTTAGTTTTGAGATTACATTTCTTACTATGAGTGAAATATAACTTTATACAACTAAGCACTTGTTCAGTGTGTGCGTGTGTATATATTTATTTCTTAGGCAGCAAGTATATATAGTAATATATCTGATTTCTTTTTGAAGTGGTTTTATGATAAAGTAACAATAATAGACATCTGTTTTGTGTGTATATTTTTAGGTTACTGATAAACAGTAGGTTTGATTTAATTAGCAGTTTTAGTAGGAAGCACTATAAGAGTCTATTTAAGCTTTTTATCCATGAACTAAAGATTCTTAGGGAGTGCTTATTATACATTGTGAAGAGGAAAATTTCACCATTAATGATATTATGTTTTGCCATTTCATGAACATTACCTTGTTTGAAGAAGTGCTCACTGCATGATTATATTTATTTTAATATATGCCCTGTCATGTTATTTGAAGGACAATTATCAAATGTAGTACAGTGTTAAATAAATATAGTGTGACTGACTGCATTTTCTTGATTTTAATTTTTTTTAGAGACAAGGTCTTGCTCTGTCGCACAGGCTGGTATGCAGTGCCCTCGACCTCTTTGGGCTCAAGCGATTCTTCTTGCTTTAGCCTTTTGAGTATCTGGGACTACAGGTGGGAGCCACCACACCTGGCTGGCTCTCTCTCTCTCTTTTTTTTTTGTGTGTAGTAATAATGGGGTTTCACTTTGTTGTTGATCAGGCTGCTCTTGAACTCCTGGCTTAAAGCAATCTTCTTGTGTTGGCCTCCCAAAGTGTTGGGATTACAGGTGTGAGCTACTGGCATGACTACATTTATTAATATTTTCAACATATTTTGCTCTGGTAATGAATTAGATTTTACATTTTATGAGTTTTTTGTCATTATGAGTGCTCGATTTTAAAACTTTGTGTTTAGTCAAACTTATTTAGCTTTAAATTTTAGAAGTATGTAAATACTGTTTGGATTTTACTTTTAGCACATATAAGTTTATTATAACTTGATTTTTGTTGTCAAGCTTAAAATTCATTTTTATATTTTTAATAACTGAGAGTTGCTGATCATTCATAAAGTAAACTTACTATAAATAAGGTAAACATACTAGAAATTTATTGTTAGACTTGTTTGCTATTTACTTTCACATGTGATATTTTGAAAAGATTGAGTGTTACAGGCTTTTTTCCCTTCTCTCACCTCTTTTTTGAGTCAGAGTCTCACTCTGTTGACCAGACTGGAGAACAATAGCATGATCATAGCTACCTCGTGCTCAACCTGCTGGGGCTCAGATGATCTTTCTACCTCAGTCTTCCAAGTAGCTGGAACTGTAGGCGTGTGCCACCATAACTGACTAATTTAAAAATATATATATATATATTGTAGAAACTAGGTCTTGCCAAGTTGCCATACTGGTCTCAAACCAGATCAACCAGTCCTCTCGCATTTGCCTCCTAAAGTGCAGGGATTACAGACTTGAGCCACTGCACCTGGCTCCTCACCTCTTTTAAGAATTATATGTCCAGTGCAATTGTCTTAAAAAATATGCTCAGCATGTTTACAAGATGTTGCATTGAAAAGTAATACTTGGCCCAGCGGTGTAGTGGCTTGTGCCTATAATACCAGCACTTTGGGAGGCCCAGGTGAGAGGATTGCCAGAGGCCAGAGGTTTGAAACCAGCCTGGGCAACTTGGCAATATCTCGTCTCTACAAGAAATAAAAAATAAAAAAAAGAAAACATGCTTTTAATTTACAAATATGTTCAACTTAGGATATTTTCAACTTGCAATGGGTTTACCCGACATAACCCCATGGTAAGTTGAGGAATGCACTGAATTTGTATTGATTTCACTGCATTGTAAGATTGAAACACCATATATTGAACAATTACAAGTCATGGACTGTCTGAATTTTAAAATACTGACATCTGACTAAATTATGAGTGCTTTTTTTTTTTTTTGAGTTGGAGTCTCACTCTGATGCCCAGACTGAGGGCAGTGGCATGTTCATGGCCACTGCAGCCTCAACCTGCTGGACTCAGGCGGTCCTTCCACCTCAGCCTTCCAAGTAGCTGGAACTGCAGGCATTTGCCACTATGCCTGGACAGTTTATCTTGATTTATTGTAGAGATGAGGTCTCACCAAGTTGCCCAGGCTGGCCTTGAACCCATGGGCTCAGGCAATCCTCTCACCTTGGCCTCCCAAAGTGCTAGGATTATAGGCGTGAGTCACCATGCTTGACCTGCCAATCCTTTTCTTATAGTATTACGATAATTGTTCATGGTCTGCTTATGAATGAGAGCATATGATACTCATTGTTTCTGTGATAGGTCACTCAGTATTATAGACTCTAAGTCCATTCAAGTTGCTGCAAATTTCATAGTTTTGCCCTTCTTTATGGCTGCATAATATTCCATTGTAATATGTACCATATTTTAAAAATCCAGTCCCCTTTCGATGGGCAGCATGGTTGGTTCCATGTTTTTGCTATTGTAAATAAAGCTGCAATAAACGTGTGTGCAGGTATCTTTTTCATAAAGTGATTTTGAGTTCCTCCAGGTATATTCCCAGTAGGGGGATTGCAGGGTCATATGGAAGATTGATTTTTAGATCTTTTAGGAATCGCCACACTATTTTCCACAGACGTTGTACTAGTTTACACTCCCACCAATGATGTAGAAATGTTCCCCTTTCCCCCCCCCGCATCCTCTCCATCATCTGTTGTTTTTTGAGTTATTGGTGATAGCTATCCTGACTGGAATTAGATGGTATCTCAGTGTAGTTTTAATTTGCATTTCTTTGATGACTAGTGAGGCTGAGCATTTTTTTCATGTATCTATTGGCTGCTCGTATGTTTTCTTTTGAGGTATCTATTCAAATCTTGCCCACTTTGTAATAGGACTGCTTATTGTTTTCTTTTTGAGTTCCTTGTAGATCCTAGATGTTAAACTTTTTCAGAAATACAGTTGACAAATATTTTTTCCTAGTTTGTTGTCTCTCCACTCTCTTGATGGTTTCTTTGGCTTTGCAGAAGCTTGTCAGTTTGATGAGGACCAACTTGTCTATCTTATCTCTTATGGCATGGGTACTTGGGTTTTGACCAGGAATTGGTTGCCAGTTCCAATTTCTGTAAAGGTGTCTCCCATATTTTCTAAGGTGCTCATAGTTTGAGGTTTTACATTTTGGTCTTTTATCCATTTAATGTTGATTTTTGTGTATGGTGATGGGTAGGGTCTTGTTTTAATCTTCTGTGTGTGGTCAGCCAGTTTTCCCAGCACCATTTACTGAATAGGTTCTCCTCTCCCCAGTCATCAGAGGTGGAGGCTTTGTCGAAGATGAGTTGGTTGAGAAATGGAGGTTTTGTTTTACTTCTGGAATCTCTATCCTGTTCCATTGGTCTATATGCCAGTTCTTGTACTAATACCAGGCTTTTTTGATTATGGTAGCTTTATAATAAAGTTTAAAGTCTGGGAGTGTGATACTTCTCGCTTTTTTTTTTTTTTTGCTGTGGATTGTTTTGACTATTCGTGGCTGTTTATATTTCCATATGGATTCTTGTATTTTCGTTTCCAGGTCTGAGAAAAATGCTGCTGGTAAATTAATGGGTGTTGCATTAAATCTGTAGATTGCCTTGGGTAGGATGGACATCTTAACAATGCTGATTTTTCCAATTCATGAGCGTGGAATATTTTTCTATTTGTGGTCATCTTTGATTTCTTTGAGCAGTGCTTTGTAGTTTTCATTGTAAAAGACTACTATGGGAGGAGGATGGATCAGAAATGGACTCACCCTACTCACTACTGTCAAGTGTCACACTCAGATCTGAGGTGTCTGTACTTGTTCTAGCATGGGGGAGGTGCATCTTTATCTCTAAGTCCAATGCAGGGATAGCCTCTGGGTCCTAGGCTGGAGGACAGACAGAGCTGGGTGGGGCAATGTACGTCTGTTCCCGGTCCCTGGACAGGGAAGATGACACCAGTGGGTCTCTCCTCACTGGCAGCAGGGCTGTGTTCCAGATCTCCATGCCCTGTCTTCTCCATGATTCCTGGAGCTCCTGCCAGTCTGCTTTCACATGTGATGATATGGACCAGGTGCCAGGTGCCAGGTGTTGAGAAGCAGCTGTTCTCTCCTGCCTCCTCTCAAGGGAGCCATGAGAATGGCAGACAATCTTGTGCACTGGGAGCTCCAATCTCAGGGTGGTGGTGGGTTGCAGTCATCTCTGGAAGAGATCCCCTGGCGCACGAACCCGAGTCTCCCTTCAGATGGTCTTTCACTGACTGACTGAGAACACACCCACATACACAGAGTCTTTATGAGCATTCACTTTTGCAGAGACTCTCACATTCTGACCTTTTCCATCGTCATCTTGCCAAGATCCCTGAAATCATGTTTTCAAATTACATTATTTTCAACTTACAATGGAGTTGTCAGAGAATAGCCCCATTGTAAGTTGAGGAGCATCTGTACTATATACTAATACTACGAACTAAATTTTGGTGTTGCTGTTCATAAGATATAGTTTGAACTACTTCTTTGAACTCTTTTATCTGCCTTCATTCTGGCAGATAATTTTTTCATTTTGTATTTAAAAATATTTAAGTTATAAATAAGTGATATTGATAAATTATATTTAATGCTAAATATAGTGCTATATCAATTATTTTTTTAGAAATGAAATATTTTTTCACTTACAACTTACTGTATATAGTTACAGTAAAAGTTAAAACCATAACTTTTACTTTTCAGGGAATTTCTCTGTAATTCAAGCTATATTAACACTGGCTAGATATTTAACTACAGTGTAAGCTTGGTAAGAAGAAAAGTTTATGATGAGATCTAACTTTGAATAGGGATACAAAAATTGAAAAATTGGCATATATCCTAAACGAAATCAAACTAAATACTTGAAATTAATTGAATCTGTCAGAGTTGATTCAATCACTGCTTGTGTATGGATTATGAATTATTAAGAATGTTTTTGGAAAAAAGAATATTTTTGAATACTGTTTATACTAGTTAATGTTCATTGCTACAAGAAAAGCAGACTGTTATTCTATATACGTAGGCATTTGATGGCGAATATGTGGGTTTCATTCCACACCAAGCATTCCTCCAGTCCTCTCTGTTCACCAATTGGGTGTCATATAATTCAGTTCTGACACTACCCAGAGTTAGTGTAGTGCCTATAAATTAAAGGCTCAGTCGTTATGAGGCTACCCCCACTTGAGAGGCCAATTGCAATTCTCAGGCCTGTACTTCTGACCAACTAGGTATTAACTGAGGGTTCCCATGACCGTCTCCTTGGATTAGATCATTTGCTGTAACAGTTCACAGGATTTCAAAACACTTTATTTGCCATAACTAGTATATTATAAAGGATACAACTCAGGAACAGCTGGATGGAAAAGACACATAGGACAAGTTATGGGGGAGAGTTGTAGAAGTTTTATGCCCTCTCTGGTACATGTTGATATGTTCACTTACCTGAAAGCTCTCAGAACCCAGTTGCCTAGGTTTTTAATGGAGATTTATTTATTTTTTTTTATTCTTATTTATTTTTTAAGTTGGAGTCTCACTCCGTCTCCCAGACTGGAGTGCAGTGGCACGCTCCTGGCCACCGCAGCCTCGACCTGCTGGGCTCTGGTGATCCTTCCGCCTCAGCCTTCCAAGTAGCCGGAATTACAGGCGTGCGCTACCATGCCCGGCTAATTTTTGATTTATTGTAGAGATGAGGTCTCACCAAGCCTGCCGGTCTCGAACCCGCAGGCTTAGGCAATCCACTCACCTCGGCCTCCCAAAGCGCTGGGATTAGCTACCGAGCCCGGCCTAATGGAGATTTCAATACCCAGGCATGATTGATTAAATCATAGATCATTAGCAACTGAACTCAGTTTCCAGTCCCTCTCCCCTTCCCAGAGGACTGGGGGTAAGGCTTAAAGATCCAGTTCTTTTTTTTTTTTGAGTTGGAGTCTCACTCTGTCGCCCAGACTGGAGTGCAGTGGCCGCTCCCGGCCCCGGCAGCCTCGACCTGCTGGGCTCCGGCGATCCTTCCGCCTCAACCTTCCAAGTAGCTAGAACTCCAGGCACGCGCTACCATGCCTGGCTAATTTTCTGATTTATTGTAGAGATGAGGTCTCGCCAAGTTGCCCAGGTGGGTCTCAAACCCGCGGGCTCAGGCAATGCACTCACCTCAGCCTCCCAAAGGCACGGGATTACAGGCTGAGCCACCGAGCCGGCTTAAGATCCAGTTCTTTAATCATATGATTGATTCATCTGGTGACCATCTACCATCCTCCAAGGTTGACCTTATCAGCATAAAGCCAAGTGTGATTGAAAGGGGGCTTATTGGGAATAACAAAGGTGTTCCTCTTACCTCTATCACTCAGGAAATTCAGAGGAATTGGAGACAGATCAAATATACACATAACCATTCACCACACACACACACACACACACACACACACACACACACACACACTTCTTAGGTATATCACAATTGCAAAATATAATTTTGTTTTCCTAACTTAACAAAGTGATATATGGCATGAATAGTTGATTTGACTGTAGTTGAGATCAATACAGTAAGGAATGTATTAATAGTGTGATCTTTAATAAGGAAATCATATTTTCGGTGAAATCTATTTTTTTTGTAATTTTTAAAAATACCTGTTAGAAAGTTTGTTGTTTTTTAAATTTTAAAGGTGTGGGGTACAATTTAGGATTAAGTACATAGGTGATCATCTTATAGGTAAAGTTTGACTCTCTTTGGTCTCCACTGTGATATCAGTTACCCTTATTGTAATAGAAAGTTTTGACAGCTTCAACATTAGTGCTACTCCACTCCAATTTGAAGATCTAAAACTCTAAGAATTCTGGAGTTGTGTTTTCATAAGGAGGTTAATGACTTGTCTAAGATCATTAAGTTCCAATAACTGGTAGTGGTTAGAAGAAAATGGAGGTATTTTGACTTTCTAAGTGAATAGACAACAGTTCTAATGTTTACAGAAGCACTGCTTTAGAGTGAAATATGGGCAGAATTAGGATATGCAGAAGAATATCAGATGTGACAACATGTGGTTTATTAGAGGCTCCTAGCTTCAGAGAGAATTTATTTCTGAAGGCTAAGTTATAGGTTGATTTGGAAATTAATGGTTATTTTTTGCATTGAGATATACTTATAATAGAATACTTTATCTTCAGGCTAAATCTCCTTCCCACTCATGAATGCTAATTAATCTATAATTGTCGTATTGGACTCTCAGAAACTAAAAAGGAAAGGCACTGTGCCCAATAGATTCAATAAATGACTCAGAGATAATGGATGAGGTGTGGGCTTTATTTGGAAAGATTTTTTTCAGGGAAGATGGTCCAGGAACCAGCTAGCTGGACAGGAAAAAATCGCATTCAATTGTAAAAGGCACATAGGTCATATAGCATTTTACACAGGGGAGAGTGTGGAGTTAAGTGTGAAAAGGGGATGGTTTCTAGTGCACAGGTAGAATGTGAGAATGTGCTTATACATATGTCATATGTACACAAAATGGCTGTTAATTATCTCTAGGAGTTGCATTTTTAGTATTATAATGAACTAAAGGTGAACAAATTGGTCTGAACCAACCCAGGGGGCCAACTTTACCTTAAGGAAGGGTGTGTGAGAACATTTCCTAAGATGTAAGATATGGTCGGTAGGCACAGTGAATACATCTCCCATGGCCTCAGTATGACCTGTACGCCCTGACTGGAGCCTGAGAGGAGGGGCGCATCTCAGGTTGGCCAACCCCAAGACCTCCTCCCAGGTTCCAAACTGCTGCTTGGGGACATAACCAGGGTATGCTCATGTTGTCACTGAGTGTGTGTTGTCCTATAATGTATCAAAAATGTAGTTTTATACTTAACAATAGTTTATAGCATCTGGGAATGGTGGCTCGCACCTACTATCCCAGCACTTCG
Organism: Carlito syrichta; assembly: GCF_000164805.1. NCBI lineage: Eukaryota > Metazoa > Chordata > Mammalia > Primates > Tarsiidae > Carlito > Carlito syrichta. Next base: position 122,383 of record NW_007248630.1, on the reverse strand, counting down.
GGAGGCTGAGGTGGAAGGATCAGTTGAGGCTAGGAGTTGAAGACCAGCCTGGACAACATAGCAAGATCCCATCTTTACAAAAAGTTTTTAAAAATTACCCCTGTGCAGTGAATCATACTTGTAGTCTCATCTACTGGAGGGGCTGAGGCAAGAGGATCGCTTGAGTCCAGGAGTTTGAGGCTGCAGTGAGCTATCATGGTTCCACTGCACTCCAGCCTGAATGACAGACCAGGACTCCGTCTCTTAAAAAAAAAACAAAATTTATAGCCAAATTACCACTAGTGACTGTTTTATATGGAAATGCACTCAGGCTTAAGTAGGTATGAGTAGGTATGTCAGAAATTCATCTGTCCTCTACTATAGTGAGATGGGATTTATTCCCTGCCCCACCTGCCCTTAGTTACCCTTAGTTCCAATCTGTTGTTATTAATAGCTGGCAACATATAGGACTTGTTGCTAATATGAACACTGTTAGGGTATGTATGGGAGAGCCTTTTTTTTTTTTTTTGGTTAGTATGTTGTGAACGTGAGGGATTGACTGGACTCAATCCAGTTTCTTAGTCTATTTTCTGTTACTATAAAAGAATACTTGTGACTGGATAATTTTTAAAGAAAAATAGGTTTATTTGGCTTTTGATTCTGGTACCTGGGAAGTTTAAGAAGCATTATACTGGTGTCTGGGCATGTGCTGCATGACAGTAGGGTGGAGAAGTGGAAGGCGAAGCAGGCATGTGGGGGAAGGGAGACCAAACACAGGAGGCAACCTCCTATTGTACTTCTGTGAGAATTAGTGACAACTGCATTTGGTCATTCATGAGGGTGTAGCTCCATGACCCAAACACCTCTGAAAAGGCCCTACTGCCTCTCAGTACCCTTACATTGGCAGTTAAATTTCAGCATGAGTTTTAACAGGGATAAACCACATCCAAAACATAGCATAGGGTTACTCATCTCTTTGAAGAGAAGTATACTACATTCTTCCATGACCCTCAAAGGAATAAAAAAAAGCGTTGTCATTACTTTATATTACATTAATTCTCAATGTCATTAGTATTGAGAATTACCTGGCACTTCCTTCCTTTTTAGTATACTTGCTTTTTGAAATATAGCTCTAAAGTTGTAACTGTCATCTACATATATAAAGAGTTAAGAGAGGACAGGTTTTTTCAGGAATAATAGTTAGGTTGAAGAGTATGATGAGATGAGACTAGTTAAGAGGCCAATTCATGAAGAGTTATATAAGCAGTTCTTGTTTTAGACTCTATCCTTGGGCATTGAGCCACCAGCCAGTAGAATTAGAATTTTTTTCTTTTGATCTTGTAATAATTTAGACTTGAAATTGCAAAAGTACTATAAATAATCTCCTATACCACTCACCCATTCCTAAAATATGAACATTTTACCATATTAATTTTATCATGTCCTTCCCTCTCTCTTCTTTTGCTCTATCTCTCTCCCATTCTCACTGTAGAATCCCTATCCCACTTGCCTTTATTTGCCCTTAGTTCCAGTCTGTTGTTATTAATAGGTATTGGTCCATGGCCTGTTAGGAACTGGCCATACAGTAGGAGATGAGCAGCAGGCGAGCGAGTGATGCTTCCTCTGTGTTTTCAGCCGCTCTTCATCACTTGCATTGCTGCCTGAGCTCCACCTCCTGTCAGATCAGCACTGAAAGGCCTGCTTCCATTTCCAGCGTGCTATCCTTGTAAAGTAGGGTTTTCTGCAGTGGCAGCAAACTCAAACAAGGTTACAGAGTAGACTAGACATAAACAACACACTTTGAGTGTGACTGTCTCTCATCACCCCCAGATGGGACCATCTATTTGCAGGAAAACAAGCTCAGGGTTTCCACTGGTTTTGCATTATGGTGAGTTGTATAATTATTTCATTACATATGACAATGTAATAACAGAAATAAAGTGCACAATAAATGTAATGTACTTGAATCATCCTGAAACATCCCCCATCCCTACTCCCACCCCCTGCCCCAATCTGTGGAAAATTGTCTTCCATGAAACTGATCTCTGATGCCGGAAACGTTGGGGACCTCTGCCCCAGTAATTCAGAAAGATTCTACACAGTGAAAGTGGGAGAGAAAGACACAGACAGGCAAAAGAGTGGGGAAGGAAGGACATGATAAAATCATACAGTTCATTAAATACATTTTGTATTTTTCATGGTACCATAGGCAACATTGTTGCTAAACTTTGAGTTACTACATAACAAGGACCACACTTCCTTTAAATTTTAGTTACATTTTTCTCACTTTCCTTTAAGCCTCCTGAAAGGCAATAAGGTTTTTAGTAAGTCTCTACAGTGCTCATTAAGCTTTCACTGATATACTCTTTAAAGTCCTGTCACTTTCTTTCCACTGCTTGATTCCAAGCAACTTGTGCATTTTCAGGTTTTGTTGTTATGGGAGCATCCCACTCTTGGTAACAAATTTCAGGAGAATCTAGTAACAGATTATCTTAAAATGTAGTGAATTGTTCTCACTCATATAGTAGACCTTGATCATCCAGCGTATTACCATAAGAAAATGACTGACAGTGGTGGGAAACTATGGGGGCGGGGGAAGGGAGATGGGATTAATGGTAGTAAATATCCGTCTGGGGACGGGGAGATACCTTTTATCAACAAGGGTGTCTGAACGAAGCATATTTGTATACTAACCCTTAACTGTACCCCACAATATCATAATAAAAAATATTGATTATAAAAAAAACAAAACAACAACAACAACGACAAACTGCAATAAATATTGTCCCATAGCTTCTGTGGGTGAGGAATTTGGACTTAGCTACTGTATCTAGCTCAGAATCTCTCATCATTGATTGCCTTCAAGCTGTTGTCTTGGACTATAGTCATTTGAAGGCTGGACTAAGACTGGAGGATATTTTGTGAGATGACTTACTCACATGGTTGGCAAGTTGATGCTGGCTGTTTCTTGCTGCATGAATTTTTCCTTAAGGCTGTTGAGTGTCAGATGACATGGCACCTAGCTTATTCCAGAGTAAATGATCTAAGAGAGGGCAAGGCAAAAGCAGCAATGTATTTTTTTTAAAGAACTAATTATATGAGCCACACATTATCCATTTTTTTTCTGGCTGAATGCCTTTATTTATTTATTTATTTTCATTTTAATTTTTGAGTTGGGGGTCTAACTTTGTTGCCTAGACTGGAGTGCAGTGGCACAATCACAGCTCACTGCAGCTTTGACCTTCTGGGCTCAGTTGATCCTTTCACCTCAGCCTCTTATGTAGCTGGAGCTACAGGAGTGTGCCACCATGCTTGCCTTATTTTTTGAATTTTTGTAGAGCGAAGGTCTTGCTATATTGCCAGGCTGGTCTTGAACTCCTGGGCTCAAGCAGTCCTCTCACCTCAGCCTTCCAAAATGCTGGAATTACAGGCATGAGCCATCATGCCCAGCCTGAATGCCTTTAAAACAAAACAAACCTTTTTTTGTGTGTGGTAAAATATATATAACATAACATTTGCCTATTTTAATCACTTTGATGATACACTCACTTTTGCAATTTTCTGTTGGTTGCATAGGTCATCCTATTTGATATGTATGGATACTACATGGGGCAAAGATCATTGGGAGCTGCCCATGACACCCTGAGATCTGGACAAATCCCCTGTTTCTTATCAAATTTTCACCCACAAGTCTTAGCATCCAATGGTGATTCTAGCCTAAAATAAATAGTGATTGATAAAAGACAATTTTCTAATTCCATCATAGTAGGGAAGGGAGGCCTCTACAAAGGAAGTCAAGAAGTAGTTTGAGTGTTGCAAGGATAAATGTATTATCCTTGTTACAAGGATAAATGTATTATCCTTATATTATAAATGTATAAATGTATTGTCTTTTGGATTTAGTGGTAAGGAATTTATTTTTGAGGAGGAGGAGGAATTTTAGTGCAGTGGTGAGGGCAGAAGCCAGTTTAAGTTGTTAGATAAAGTGGGTATAAGAAAGTGTAGATAGTGAGAGTACTTAATTTAATTCTTTTAGGAATCTCAGGTTTGAAGAAGAGTAGGTATGAAGAAGATAATACTGTGGGGTTTTTTTTTTTTGTTTTGGTGGGGAAGAAAGAAAAACATGTAGGTGAATAGATCACATGGATAATGGAATAAAGAAAGTAGGTGTGGAAAAAACCCTATGGGAGATAGTGCTAGGCAGATTGAGTATCAGAATAAGGAGGCAGCTAAGTTATTTTTTAGAATGTTTAAAATAATGGATCATGAGATCGAGGTTGGATAATAGTACAACTAGGAAGGGGCGGGGCGATATGGATTTGAAAGAAATGTTGGAGCAAGGGCCTGGAGGACTCATTGAGATTCAAGAACAAGTATCATAAGAGTGTGAATTAACTGCAAGGTTATGGAGAAAGAGTAGATCATTATGGTTTAATATTTCATTGGTGTGTTTTGGGTGATGGTAGCATCCAGGTGTTGAGAAACAGTTTTTCATGAGTCTCACATTTATACATATATTATGAGGAGATGCCCTGACTGCTTTTTTTCAGATTTTCTTTTCAAGGTTGTTTATATAGCAATGTATGCCTTGGTAAATAAGGGCACTGTAATTCAGAGAAAAGGGCAGATTTGCCTACGTCCATAGAAGATATATAGATAACACCCCCTTTTAAAGTAATTGGCAGGCATCTTATTTACTTATTGTACAAAATTGGATTCTCTAAGTTAAAGGTTCCTCTTCTCTAGTGCAGCCCACTGTGCTGTGTATACAAGTGTGATATAGCCCTGGGCCTCCCCTGACAGAATTGGACTTGAGGAACTTAGGCAAATGCTAACAGTCTAGATGTTGCTGTTGCTGTGAGTAATAGAGTCCTCTGTGTCAAATGCAGGAGTTGTATACCCTCTTCCGGCATCCACGATACTGTGGCAGACTTGTAAGCTTACAAGTAAAGTAAGGTCTTAGATCTTTCATAGTTTTTTTTTTTTTTTTAAATAGGCAGAGGTCTTGCTACATCGCCAAGGCTGGTCTTGAACTCCTGGTCTCAAGCCATCTCCTTGCCTCTTGAGTAGGTAGGATCACAGGCTTGAGCCACCACACCTGGCCTTCCTTTATAATTTTTGACACCAACATGTGGTTTTAGGCATACCAAAGCAGAGTTTAAGGAGAAGCCATTAGAACTCCACTTGTTCGGGAACTGTGAGGATTGTTCATATGCTTGGCCTTATCTGACTAACAGACCCACTCTTGTGGTCAGGGGTGCTAGAATACTGCGATTGAAGGACTTACCAAGATCACATGGAAGGCTAAGGGGGGAGGAACTCTTGAGGCCAAGAGTTCAAGACCAGTCTAGACAACATAGCAAGGCCCCTACCTATACAAAAAATTAGAAAATTAGGTCCTCCCAAATTAAAATATTACGTAGTCCCAGCTACTTAGGAGGTGAGGTGGTAGGATCCCTTGAACACAGGTAGGTGTTCAAGGTTGCAGTGGGTCATGATCATGCCACTCTACTCCAGCCTGGGTGACAGAGTAAGATCCTGTCTTTAAAAGAAAAACCAAAAAAACATGAATTATGGAAGATTTAGCCAAAGAGAATTAATGGTCAGTCACAAACAAAAGATAAAGAGATATCTGTTAGTGACAGATGACTGAGGCAGGATTTTAAACCAAATGTGCCTGACTTCAAAGTTCTTGGATGTTTTTAATACATCTTTCTGCCTTTTACTTGGAGGTAATAATCACATTCTTTTAAAAGTTGGCTAAATCAGATGTACGACAGGGACTCCCCCAACCCCTCCCAAAAAACCCCAGAGTTATCTTTTGGAGGGCGAACACCTTGTACAGGCTTCCCTACTAGGTAGATGTTCTAGGAATCCATTGGCATTGGCATTGGCATCGGCATCAGTGTTGTTGTGAGAGGCTGTGTTTGACTTCAGTGAATTTTTTTTGGTGAAGATTCTTTCAGTGTGTTTGCCCATTATACGATGGGTGATCTCTGAGCACACATGCTTACCATGCTGAGTGTTCCAACAATTTTTCACCCAAAATGGCATAACTCTGTGCCCCTCCTTTCTGTTTACCCAGTCTCTCCCTGAGCAACTTTTTTTTTGTTTCCTTGATGAAAAAAGTCCTCAAAGGGAAATGTTTTGCTGATGTAGAAGAGGTGAAACAAAAAACAGCAGAAGCACTAAAAGGCCTCAAAGTTGATGACAGAAACTGTTCTGAGCAGTGAAAAAAGTCTCGATAGTTATATTGCATCAAATGAAGAGTACTTTGAAGGCGATGAAGCTTAAACATATGAGAATCAATAAATAATTTTTTAATAAATAAATTCTGGGTTTTTTGGGGGGGTCCCTCTTCATATTTCAATTTCAACCTTTTTTTGGTATTAGTACAAATGGTGAAGTTTTTATATGTTCTCAAAAGAATGCTATTACAAAGTATCTCTTATGAATCTTCTATTCTGTTCCAGGCAGTTTTTATTTAGACTGAGTAGTATTTGGGAGAAGATATTTTTAAACAGCTCTTGGCTTAGAAGGGATAGATAACTTGTCAGAAGACAAAAAGTGAAAGTTGCAAGTGAACGTGGATAACCTTTTTGAAATTTACTTGAATTGCAGTTGGTTATTGTATTACTCCATGGATTTTTGTTTTTACTTTCTGGTTGTTTTAGCTTTTTTTTTTCCTTGTGAGTGTGTGTAAGGATTCAGAAAGATTGAGAGATTGTGTTGCTACGACCATTCTACTGTGTCTTTTTAGTTGTCTGTGCATATAGACTAATAATTTTTGGTTATGTATTTTTAATAATTTTTTTAGGCAAGTGCGGTGGCTCTAGTCTGTAATCCCAGCACTTTGAGAAACTGAGGCAAAAGGATCGCTTGAGCTCAGTTTTGAGGCTGTGGTGAGCCGTAATTGTGTCACTGCACTCCAGCATGGGCAGCAAAGTGAGACCCTGATTCTAAAAACAAAAAGAAAATATTTTTTAGAGATATGGTCTTGCTCTGTTGCCTAGATTGGAGTGTAGTGGTACAATCATAGTACACTGTATTCTTGAACTCCTGGGCTCCTGCGATCCTCTTATGTCAGCCTCTAGGGTAGCTGGGACTACAGTCATGCACCACCCTGCCTGGCTAATTTTTTTTTTTTTTTTTTGTAGAGATAGGATATCGATATGTTGCCCAGGCTGGTCTCGAACTCCTACTCTCAAGTAATCCTTCCACCTTAAACTCCCAAAGTGCTAGGATTACAAGTGTGAGCCATCATGCCCACTGTATGTTAATTTATGTCTTACTATATTATGTGAGGTGTTTTTATCACTGAATAATTTTATCATTGATTCACTTAAAATGTTAAAAGAGGATTTAAACCTCAAATAATAATTTGAGGCAGTAGAAAGTAGTTTCAAAAGACTTTATTGTTCTAAATTCCTTGTGTCATAAGGACTATATTTTAAAAGCAAATGATCTTTTGTTTTTCACTGTTAAATAGGAAATAGCAGAAACAAGTCCATCTCAAAATTTTAGTTATGACTTTTCAATTAAGTCATAGAGGAATGAATGAAGAAAAAGTACATAACATAGAGATAAAATAAAGGCACAGCTCATTCATATTATTGTGCTTCACAGATACCATGAGTTTTTTTGTTTTTGTTTTTTGAAACAAATTGAAGGTTTTTGGCATTCTTGTATTGAGCCAATTTGTTGATACCATTTTCTCAACAGAATGTGTTCACTTTGCATCTTTGTCACACTTTGGTATTTCTTCCAGTATCTGAATCTTTTTTATTATTGTTATATCTGTTATGGTGATCTGTGAGCAGTGATTTTTTTTTTTTGAGTTGGAATCTCACCCTGTTGCCCAGGCTGGAGTACAGTGGCATGCTCACAGCCACTGCAGCCTTGACCTGCTGGGCTCAGGCAGTCCTTCCACCTCAGCCTTCCAAGTAGCTGGAGTAATGATCTTTGATGTTGCTATAGTAATTGTTTTGAGGCACCACAAACTACATCCATGTAAGACTGAACTTAATTGGTAAATGTTTTTTGTGTTCTGACTGCGCCACTGATCAGCTCTTTCCTGTGTCTTTTTTTTTTTGACTTTCAATTTTTTTATTTTAAAGATATGAGGTACAAAGCAGAGTTAGGTATATAAATGTTCATTATGCAGGTACCCTTGTTGATGAGGTGTGCTCCCTCCCCCATTCCCCAGGCAGATTCTCATTACTGCCAATTCTGCTTCCCCGCCCCCCTCTCAGTAACTTCCCGCTACTGCCAATCCTTTTCTTATAGTATTATAATTGTTCAAGGTCCACTTGTGAGTGAGAACATGTGATACTCAGTTCTTTGTTTCTGTGATACTTCACTATTATAGACTCTAAGTTCATCCAGGTTGCTGTGAAGTTCATGATTTTATTCTTCTTTGTGGCTGCGTAATAGTTCATGTATATGTACCACATTTTTAAAAATCCAGTCCTCTTTTGATGGACAACATGGTTGGTTCCATGTTCTTGCTACTGTGAACAATGCTGCGATAACCATACATGTTTAGGTATCTTTTTTATAGAGTGGTTTGAGTTCTTCCAGGTATATTCCCAGTAGGGGGATTGTGGGGTCGTATAGAAGGTTGATTTTTATATCTTTTAGGAATTGCCACACTGTTTTCCACAGAGGCTGTACTTGTTTACACTCCCACCAACAGTGTAGAAGTGTTCCCTTTTTGCTGCATCCTCTCCAGCATCTGTTGATTTTTGAGTTATTGATGATGGCCTTCCTGACTGGAGTTAGATGGTATCTCAGTGTGGTTTTAATTTGCATTTCTTTGATGACTAGTGAGGCTGAGCATTTGTTAATGTATCTCTTGGCTGCTCATATGTCTTCTTTTGAGAAGTGTCTGTTCATATCTTTTGCCCACTTTGTAATGGGGCCGTTTGTTTTTTACTTTTTGGCACGTTTGAGCTCGTTGTAGATCCTAGTTGTTAGACCTTCGTCAGATATCCAGTTGGCAAATATTTTTTCCCAGTCTGTGGGCTGTCTCCTTGCTCTCTCAATGGTTTCTTTGGCTTTGCAGAAGCTTGTCAGTTTGATGAGGTCCCACTTGACTATTTTATCTCTTACGGTATGGGCACTTGGGGTTTGATTAGGAATTGGTTGCCAGTTCCAACTTCCATAAGGGTGTCTCCTGTATTTTCTAAGGTTCTTATAGTTTGAGGTTTTACATTTCGGTCTTTTATCCATTTAGAGTTGATTTTTGTGTGTGGTAATAGGTAGGGATTTTGTTTTAATCTTCTGTGTATGGTCAGCCAGTTTTCCCAGCACTGTTTACTGAATAGGCTCTCCTTTCCCCAGTAGTTGGAGGTGGAGGCTTTGTCGAAGATGCAGTGGTTAAGAAATTGAGATTTTGTTCTGGAGTCTCTATCCTGTTCCATTGGTCTATGTGCCTGTTCTTGTACCAATGCCAGGCTGTTTTGATTATTGTAGCTTTATAATCAAGTTTAAAGTCTGGGAGTGTGATACCTCCTGCTTTTTATTTTTTTTAATTTTGACTGAGGATTGTTTTGGTGATTCGTGGTCATTTATGTTTCCAAAAGAATTCCTGTATTGTTGTTACCAGGTCTAAGAATGCTGCTGGTAATTTAATGAGTATTGTATTAAATGTGTAGATCGCCTTGGGTAGGATGGACATCTTAGCAATGTTGATTCTTTTAGTCCATGAGCATGGAATATTTTTCCATTTATTTGTGTCATCTTTGCTTTCTTTGAACAGTGTTTTGTAGATTTCATTGTAAAGGTCTTTTACATCTTTGATTAGGAAGATACCGAGGTATTTGATTTTTTTTTCTGCCTATTGTGAATGGGATTGTGCTTTTTATTTGGGTTTCTGTTTGTTTGTTGTTGATGTATAGAAATGTGACTGTCTTTTGCAATTTGATTTTATACCCTGAGACTTTGTCCATGTCCTTTTATCAGTGCAAGGAGGTTTTTGACAGATTCTCTTGGGTTTTTGAGGTATAGAATCATGTCTGCAAAGAGGGATAACTTGACTCCCTCTTTTCCTATTTGGATACCTTTTCTTGTCTGATTGCTCCAGCTAGGATTTCCAAAATTATGTTGAAAAGGAGGGGTGAGTGTGGGCATCTTTGTCTTGTTCTGGTTTTTAGGAAAAATGGTTCCAATTTCTGTCTGTTTAGCAGTATGCTGGCTGTGGGTTTCTTGTAGATGGCTCTTACTATTTTGAGGTGTGTTCCATCTATGTCTAGATGTTCGAGGGTTTTTATCAAGAAGGGGTGCTGGATTTTATCAAAAGCTTTTTCTGCATCTAATGATATAATCATGTGGCTTTTGTTTTTACATCTGTTGATGTATTTAATAACGTTTTATGATCTTGAGAATTTTGAACCAGCTCTGCATCCTAGGAATGAAGCCTAATTGCTCATGGTGGATGATTTTTGGCATGTGTTGTTGGATCTGGTTTGCTAGAATCTTGTTGAGAATTTTTGCATCTATGTTTATCAAGAATATTGACCTGTAGTTCTCTTTCTTTGTTGGATCTTTACCCGATTTGGGTATCAATGTGATGTTAGCTTTGTAAAATGATTTGGGGAGAGCTTTATCTTTCTCGATTACCTGGAATACTTTCTTTCTTCTTTTTTTGAGTTGGAGTCTCACTCTGTCACCCATACTGGAGTGCAGTGGCTGCTCCTGGCCACTGCAGCCTCGACCTGCTGGGCTCCGGTGATGCTTCTGCCTCAGCCTTCCAAGTAGCTGGAACTACAGGTGTGCGCTACCACGCCCGGCTAATTTTTTTGATTTATTGTAGAGATGAGGTCTTGCTAAGTTGCCCAGGCAGGTCTTGAACCCGTGGACACAGGCAATTCACTCACTTCGGCCTCCCAAGGCGCAGGATTACAGACTGAGCCACTGAGCCCGGCTGAAATACTTTCATTAGGATTCGTATCAGCTCCTCCTTGTATATTTTGTAGAATTCTGCTGGACAGCCATCTGGTCCAGGGCTTTTTCTTGTAGGTAGTTTTTTAATGACATAGTCAATTTCCTGGATTGTTCTTGGTCTATTTAGAGTCTCAATTTCTTCTTATTTCAACTTGGGGAGGTTGTGTGATGTGAAAGTCCTCCATTTCCTTTAAGTTTTCAAGTTTGTTTCCATATAAGTGTACATAGTAGTTTCTGATAATCTTTTATATTTCTTCAGGGTAGTTGTGACTTGATCTTTTGCATTTCTAATTGTATTTATTTGGGCTTTTTCTCTCTTTTTCTTGATCAGTCTAACTAGGGGACTATCAATCTTGTTTATCCTTTCAAAGAACCAACTTTTTGTTTCATTGATTTTTTAAAAAATACTTTCTTTTTGTCTTCTGTGTCCCAAATTTGGGCTTTTATTTTGGTGATCTGGATTCTTCTGCTGAAGTAAGGGTTTTGGTGGTCCTGCTTTTGCATCTCCCTTAGGTGATTTGTTAGGCTTGTGATCTTTGTTAACTTGTGATCTTTCTATTTTCTTCATACGTGTTCGTAGAGATATGAATTCCCCTCTTAGTACTGCTTTCGTCCCAGAGATTTTGGTAAGATGTTGCTTCATTTTCATTTGTTTCCAGGTATATTTTAATCTCTGTTTTGATTTCCATATTGACCCAGGAGTTGCTTAGCATTATGCTGTTTAGTGTCCTTGTCTTTGTGGGTTTTGGGGGAACTTTGTTGGTGTTGATATTTATTTTTATTCCATGAAGATGCAGAGCAGGATTTCAATCTTGCGAAATTTATTTATACTTGATTTGTGACTGAGAATGTGGTTGATCTTAAAATACATTCCTTGTGGTGATGAGTAGAATGTATATTCTGTGGTTGTTGGGTGGAGTGTTCTGTAGGTATCAAATAAGTCCATTTGGTTAAGCTTCATGTTGAGATTCTGGATCTCCTTGTTGCTTTTGTGTCCTGATGATCTGTCTAGGGTTGTGAGTGGGGTATTTAAGTCCCAGCTATGACAGTGTTAGAGTCAGTATCTTTTTAAAGTTTACCTAGAAGCTGCTTCATGAAAGTTGGTGCTCCTATGTTGGGTACATATATGTTTAGGATGAATATTTCCTGTTTAGGATGAATATTTCTTGTTGATGAAGTGGACCTTTTATCATTATGTAGTGACCTTTTGTGTCTTTTTAAATTTTTGATAACTTGAAAGGTATTTTGTCTGATATTAAGATTGAAATTCCTGCTTTCTTTTGTTTCCGTTTGCCTGAAATCTTGTTTCCTATCCTCTTGCTTTGAGTTTATGAGTGTCCTTTCTGGTGTAATGAGTCTCTTGGAGACAATATATTGTTGCCTCATGATATTTTATCTATTTTGCCATTCTTTGTCTTTTCAGTGGTGCGTTTAGTTCATTCACATTCAGGCTAATTATTGAGATGTGAGAGTTTATCCCTGTCATGAGGTTCTTATAGAGTTTGTTGTTGCTGTTTGTGTTCTTTCTTTTGATTTGGGTTAATTCATGTGTGTTTTCAATCTTTTTCCTGCATTCTTTGATGGACATTGTTGTTCTTTTTTTCCTTTCTTTTGTGTTTAATACATTCTTAAGTGTTTCTTGTAGAGCTGATCTGGGGGCAGGTTGAGCTCTTAGGGATTGATTGTGTGGAAAATATTTTAATTCTTCATCATTGATGAAGCTTAGCTTAGCTGGATAGGTAATTCTTGGTTGAAATTGTTTATCTTTGAGAACTTTGAAGATTGGACTCCAAGCTTTCCTCACCTGAAGTGTTTCTGCGGATAAGTCCACTACTATTCTAATTGGTCTTCCTCTGTAGGTACTCTGACCTTTTTCTCTTGCTGTCTTTCGTATTTTTTCTTTTATACCTACATTGTGTAGGCGAATTACTTGTGAATAGGAGTTGGTCTACTCATTTGTCATCTTGCAGGGGTTCTCTGAATCTCTTGTGTTTGAATAGTCATGTCACTGATGAGATGAGAAAGTTTTCTTGGATAATTTCATGGAATTTCAGGGTGGTCTTTGTCTCCTTTTCTGCCTCAGGAAGTCCAATTAATCTTAGATTCAGTCTCTTGAAATAATCACTTATTTCTTGAAGGTTTTGCTGTGTCTTTTAAAGCTTATTTCCTGTTTTTGACAGTTTGGATGAGTTCCATATTTTGATCCTCAAGCTCTGAGATTCTTTCTTCTGCTTAGCTAATCTGCTTTCCATGCTTATCAGTTTATTTATTTCATTCACTGTATTCTTTATTGCTCTTATCTCATTTACTAACCCCTTCATTCTTTCCTCTTGTCTCTCCTCGATTCTATTTATTCTCTCTATTAATTTCTTGATGTCTGGATTTGTGATTTGAGACCAGTCATTCTGGGATCTCTTCATTGTTTGCATTCCGAAGTCTGTACTCTCAGTGCCTGACCTCCCAGGACTCTGTGTGAGACCCATATTCTTCTTTTGATTTTTCTTCGTTTGTGTAGATTTTCCTTCCTCTTTTTTTTCCCCCTCTTTAATTCTGTTGTTCAGTGATGGGTGGGGGGTAGCTTTTACTTCTGTTTGCCCAATCTCCTGTTATTCCCTATGTGGTTCCTCTGGCTTTATTCAATTCTGAAGCTGGACTGTGGGTGGGGGGCTGTACTTTTTGCAGTTTTGAGATTTAATTGAGGGAGGAGTTGTGATTCAGAAACGATCTGCAGATCCCAGTATCCGCTGACAGGTGTATGGGCCCCCTGGACCCTGCTTTCCACTGCCTTACAGTCTGTTCATGCAGTGCAGTGGGGATGTAGGTTTGCCCCCTGAAAGCAAAATGAGTTAAGAAAAAGGAAAATAATGGAAAAAAGAAGGAGGGGACAAGAGGAAGGTGGAGAGAGAGAATAATAAGAGGGAAAACAGACAGGCGTACCAACTAACAAATGAAAAGAGACATAAACAAAGGAAGAAAAGGCAAAAATAAGAAAACATACACACAATCATGCAAATACAGAAACCGACAAAACCCCCTTACTGATGTACTCTCCCTCAAAAATACCAGTATATAAACAGAAAGTCTAAAAAATAGCAATAAAATAACAATCAAAGCAAGTTTGAAAACGTAATCCAAAACAGAAAGAGAGAGAGGATAAAAAACTAAAAAACAAACAGACAAACAAAACCAAAACTCACTCTGAGGTCTTTCCTGTTTGTTCAACTTTCTTTCAGCTCTGCTCTTCAGCTCCTCCCCTCTGCTCTCACGGCAGGCTGTAGGATTGCTCTCAGTGTGGGTCAGATGCCCCAGGCCTACTGTGGGAGGAGGATGGATCAGATCTGGACTCACCTGGCTTGCTGCATGTCAAGTCTCCTACTCAAATCTGATGTGTCTGTGTCCGATCCATAATGGGTGAGGCGCTTCTGTCCCTCTGAGTTTGATGAGATTACCTCTAGGTACCAAGTTGGAGGCTGGGAGGACTGGGTGGGGCAGTGTAGGTCTCTGCCTGGACTTGGAACAAAGAAAATGGGTGCAGCTGGCGTTTCCTCACCAGTGGTGGGGCTCCTCTCCGGTTTTACCTAAACTTCTCTCTCCACGGATCTGGGGCTCCAGCCTCTTTGCTGTCATAGGTGATGGTGTGCGCTGGGCACCAGGTGTTGAGAATCAGCTCCATTCGACAGACTTTTCTCAGGAGAGTCCCAAGAGTGGCAGATGATCCTGCATGCCAGTGGCTTTAATCTCAGGGCGGTGGGGGATTGCAGTCACCTTCAGAGGCGAGCCCTGGGTGCATGAACCCAAGTGTCCCCTCAGACGGACTTTCACTCACCCTATGGCATGCACCCACTCATGCAAGGAGTCTTTATGGACACTCGCTTTTGCGGAGACTCTCACAGTCCAACCTGTCACGTTGCCATCTTGCTGGAAATCTCTTTTCTCTTTCTTTTTTAATATCTCTATGTTTGTTCCAGTTATTCTTCTGTCAGACGGTGGCTTTCTTCTGTCTTTATTTTACTCTTTTCTTACTTCTGAACCCAGATCCAGTTACCTAGTTTTGCCCTTCTGATAAGGCTAGGCTTCCTTTGACTTGCATGACTCACAGTGCATCTCCAGTTTTGGTTCCCTTTTACTTGGTTTTCTATATTTTCATGTCACTTTTATACTATTTTCTTTATATATGTGTGTCTTACTGCCAGGCCATATTGTATCTCAGAGCTGATTCTTATCGTTCATGCTTTACTGTTCTTCCATAATGTTTAATATGGTTCCTTGAACACAGTGAAACTTTTTTTAAACTCTGTGAAATAACTTTTTTTTAAAACTCTGAGTTTCAAGTTTGGTGTAATAGAATAAAGGTAGTATTGTTGATATCTTTTGTGTAATTACCTAATTTTAGCTGCATTGATTATAATGTAATAACTATATATACATTTATAGGCAAATAGGAATATGAAACTGGAGTAGGAGAAATTAATGGCACAAAAGATATTTGCTAGAGTCATGAAAAGTGATAATTTCTGATGAGACACTGAGAAGGAAGAGACGGGAATTTTAATCCTAGAAGAGAAGAAAGCTTTATTTTTAAATGTTAAATTGGATATATTTGTTAAGTCAGATAAAAAGAAGTTAAAGTGAACATTTAATCTATTATTAACTCCTTTGTCTGTTTACTAGTTTGTTTCTCTGCCTTTTTTAGTTCCTCGAGGCCCCCATAGGATTTCTTGATTTTTTTTTTTTTTTTTTTGGTTCCCTTCTTCCTCCTTTAAAGCCAGCAGTATTCTATCTTATATATTTTTGGGTCACCATAGCAGATACTGAGGTTGGATAGCTGTATCAACCCAGTCGCATCATCATGCTTCAGACTTTCTGACTACCCTTTCACAGTCACTCTCTTCTTCTGCCTCCCTCTTTCAATTTTTTTTTTTTTTTGAGTTAGAGTCTCACTCTGTCGCTCAGGCTAGAGTACAGGGTCACGCTCATGGCCACCGCAGCCTCGACCTGCTGGGCTCAGGTGGTCCTTCCGCCTCAGCCTTCCAAGTAGCTGGAACTTACAGGCATGTGCTACCATGCCTGGCTAATTTTTTGATTTATTGTAGAGATGAGGTTTTGCCAAGTTGTCTAGGCTGGTCTCAAACCCATGGGCTCAGGCAATCCTCTCACATTGGCTTCCCAAAATCCTGGGATTGTAGGCATGAACCACCATACCTACTCCCTCTTTCACTTTTTTTTTTTTTTTGAGTTGGAGTCTCACTCTGTCGCCCAGACTAGAGTGCAGTGACTGCTCCTGGCCACCGCAGCCTTGACCTGCTGGGCTCCGGCTATCCTTCCGCCTCAGCCTTCCAAGTAGCTGGAACTACAGGCGTGTACTATCACGTCCGGCTACTTTTTTTTATTTATTGTAGAGATGAGGTCTTGCCAGGTTGCCCAGGTGGGTCTCGAACCGCAGGCTCAGGCAGTCCACTCACCTCAGCCTCCCAATGCGTGGGATTACAGGCTGAGCCACCGAGCCCGGCCCTCTTTCACTTTTAAGGACCCTTGTGATTATGTTGGGCCCACTTAGCCAATCCAGGAGAATCTCCCCATTTGAAGCCCCTTAACTTAATTATATTTGCAAAGTGCCTTTTGCCATGTAATGTAACATATATACAGGTTCTGGGGATTTGATACGGACATTTTTAGGTATCGTTTTTCTGCCTACCACAGACAGAAGTATTGCCTGGTGAAATAGAAGCGACCTGAGTTCTGCCCACTAGTCCAGTGGCAGCAATTATTTTTGGGTCACCATAGCAGATACTGAGGTTGGATTGCTATATCAACCCAGTGGCTCCATCAGGCTTCAACTTAGTTAAACCATCAATGAGCCAAACTCAGCATTTAGGGGAAGTTCCGTAAATTGAGATCTACGTTAAGACAACAGCTTTGCTTCAAATACTGGAGTGGAGGTAGCTCCTATTTGTTAATGTAAAGGTGAGATGCTAGTGGGGCCCAGGCCATTTGTGTTCTTGGACATGCCATGTCTGTTTGACAATTGAGAATTCAGGGGCCCTTCTCACATTAAGTTTTATTTAATGTTGGGTATCATTGGCTGGACAGTCACAAGACCTCCTTGGGTGTGCTGTTCACTTTCAAACAAGAGATCAGTAGCCAGCTAATAGCTCCCTTTTAAAAAGGGATCTGCTTGATTGCCATGTCAGGAAAGCAGTGAGTTCAAAACTCCAGTGGGCAAAACAGATGTGGGGGGAAGCTTTTTACCAGATAAACCATTTTGCAAAATCATCATTTATAGAAACTTGTGGCTTAAAACATACTGAGAACTGAGGGGCCCCAAAGGTAGAGAGTATGCTGCACCTTGCTGCACAGCTTTTAACACAACCTGTTGGTTTGGGCTCCTCTCAAAGGATGCGTATTTGCAGGATAGCAGATTTAAGGACTAAGGAGAAATTGGAGTGAGCCACATAGACCCCTGATACTTAAAGAATTCAATAAAGAGCTTACCCTCATTTTTGACAGTGTAAGCCTAAAGAGACTTGACTTCCAGAGGAATTTGGCCTTGTTACTCTCTTCATAGCAACTTGTTGAGTTGGTCTTTGAATTTTACTGAAGTTTTTTGGCCCCCCTGCTGGCAGAGGTGATAACATTACAGTTAGAGTTATTGAGACTGAGGCTTCAATTTGCCAACCAATTGTGAAAGCTTTGGAAATCAGAGGAAAGAGGTACTTGTGCTAAATCCTGACATACTACTTGGAGCAGATGGCAAGGGAGTTATAGACCTTTCTTGGGAAGCACTTCAAACATATATTGGATTCCTTGCCAGATGTGTGTGAGCTGCTCTTGATCCTTGGGTGTGAATGGTTTGGCAGAGGCGTTGGAAATATCCAAGACATCCTACCATGTATCATCTGTCAGTATAATGGATTTAGTATGTAACAGCTGGGATTAAGAAAGCAATGTCTAGGCCGGACGCGGTGACTCAGCCTGTAATCCCAGCACTTTGGGAGGCCGAGGCAAGAGTATTGCCTGAACCCGGGGGTTTGAGACCAGCCTGGGCAACTTGGTGAGACCTCATCTCCACAATAAATCACAAAAAACTAGCTGGATGTAGTGGCGTGCATCTGTATGTAGTTCCAGCTGCTTGGAAGGCTGAGGTGGAAGGATCGTCTAAACCCAGCAGGTTGAGGCTGCAGTGACTGTGAGTGTGCCACTGCACTGCAGCCTGGGCAACAAAGAGTGAGACTCCAACTCAAAAACAAAAAACAAAAAAGAAAGCAATGACTAAATACAGTTGGCAATAATTATAAGCCTTCAGCTCCCATTAGCCATTTTCTCTGGCCTTGCAGAGCTTTTGTGTTGCATCTCTTCCTACCCATGCTACCTTTAAGTCCTTAATCAAAGCTGTCTTACTTTTGTCCTCCTGGAATTCTCTTCTATTTCTGTTGGACCACCCAGGAAAGCGACAGGGTTTTGGGGAGTGATTTTTGTGTTCCACTAGCACTTTTATACATGCTGCTCTTCTTGGGTGCAGTAATACTCTTTTGCACTTATGGAATGTGTAAAGATAAGCATATAATGCAGGGAATGGCAAACTTTTCTGTAGAGGACCAAGTAGTAAATATTTTGGCCTTTGCAGACCACGTACAGTCTGTTACAAATTCTTTTTTTTGGGTAAAGGATACTTTAAAAATGCAAAAATAATTCTGAACTTGGGTGCCATAGTTTGCTGACTCTTGATATAACGTATCAACCTGTTATGTCTTTAGATGTATAAGCAGTAATGAAGTTACTGTAAATTGTCCCAGGGCCCTGCCTACAGAGTCATGTTAGCTTTCTTACTCACCGTGAATCCTGTCCACTAATCCAGTCTTATTCTTCCAAGTGTTCAGGTAGAATAGTAATCTAGGTGTCTGTATCCAGTAGAGCCTTAAAAACTTGTATCTTCTGTCCTCAAATTCTGTAGTTGAATGGGTGCTTGTGGCTATTGATCCCTTTGGGGATAGAGAGACTTCATCCCAGTCTCCAGTGATTTTTCTTCTTAAAACATCTGAGGACACCTAGTTGTTAAAACAGTGGAGTGGAAATGAAACTGACTGCCAGATTGGTGAGGAAGTCTTTGCCTCATAACCAGGGAAGGTTTAGCAATAACCAGCACACCATTGGGGCAACTCTCTTTAAACCTGTTTCTTGGTGCTTAGTCTGTACTACCTCCTCAGTTTCTTCTCATTACCAGACAGTAGGTCTGCATACTGCCCAGTGCCTAGTTCACTTTACAGTTTCTCACTTATATTTGACTTTTCTGAAATTCCATTGATTGGACTGTGAGGCCTTATTTTTCTCTTCCAGATAGCCATGTCTCTAATAGCATCACATTCCCATCATCAAACTGTCAAGGACTATAAAAGAGATTGAGTGAAAAAAACAAACCCAGTTTCTTCTACTGTATTCTCACAACACAGAATGCTTCTGTAACCCTGAAATTGTTGGAATTTCTTCCTACCAGCAAGCAAGCAAGCTATTCTGCAGTGGATACCAGCCAGGTGTCCTCTAATTTGAATCAATACTGCTACTGTCTACCTGAAGATAGTGTCAGATCACACAGGTTGGGAACTTATTCTCGCAGGACTGAGCCCTGCTTTCAGTGCAGCTGACAAGCCCCAGATTATTGACTGACTGGCTATGAATTTGGGTTCCCACAGTTCACTTCTTATGTTCAATTAATTTGCTAGAGTGGCTCACAGAACTCAGGGAAACCCTTATTTATATTTACCAGTAAAGAGTATTACAGAAGATATAGATGAAGAGATGCACATGACAAGGTATGAGGAAAGAGGTTGAGAGCTTCCATGCCCTCATGGGGTGGAGTGGGGGGTACTACCCTCCAAGAACCTCCATGTGTTCAGCTGTCTGGAAGCTCTCTGTGGCCCATCCTTTTGGGCTGTTTGTGGAGACCTCATTGGATAGGTATGATTGAATCATGAAACTGTGTTGGCCTAAGAGGGTATGATCTAATACTAATAGACTGAGTGGGAGGGTATGATCTAATACTAATAGACTGAGTGGGAAAACCCCTCCAGATCTTTCCATTCAGATTCTTTTTGGACTCTTTGTGTAGCATTCCTTCCTCCGGGGTGTGGGCAGGACCCTTTCCAAAATGGTGGTCTCATGACCTATAATCAGACAAGGTAGACCGGGTGTGGTGGCTCACATCTGTAATCACAGAACTTTGTGAGGCAGAGGTGGGAGGATCACTTGAGCCCAGGAGTTTGAGACCAGCCTGGGAAATATAGCAAGACCTTGTCTCTACAAAAAATAAAAAATAAAAAATTAGCTGGGTGTGGTGGGATGTGCCTGTAGTCCCAGCTACTTGGGAGGCTAAGGTGGAAAGATCACCTGGGCCCAGGAGGTCAAGACTGTGGTGAGCCATGCACTGTAGCCTGGGTGACAGAGTAAGACCCTGGCAATCGATCAGTCCATCAATCAATCAATCAATTTATTCATTAAAAAATAATCAGATAATGTCTTGGTCCATTCCCCAAGAAAAGGTAGGTCAGATAATTTCTATATGGCCAGCTTCATGACAGAAAGGTGAAGGAAGACGAGAGTATATTTTTAGATTCTATGGCCTGTCTTAGGGACAGATAGGAACAGGTGAAAGGAGGGCAGGAGAAGGTCAGAGGGAGAAATTCTGTTTTCTGAGGCCTTCAGCTCCCCAACATTATAACACATATACTTTCGCTTTTATTACTCAGAAGCTGTTTTGGAGCTGCTTGGATTGCCTGAACCCGCGGGTTCAAGACCCGCCTGGGCAGCGAGACCTCATCTCTATAATAAATAAAAAAATCAGCCGGGTGTGGTAGCGCATGCCTGTAATTCCGGCTACTTGGAAGGCTGAGGCGGAAGGATCGCCGGAGCCCAGCAGGTCGAGGCTGCGGTGGCCGGGAGGGGCCACTGCACTCCAGCCTGGGTGACAGAGTGAGACTCCAACTCAAAAAAAAAGAACCAAGGACAAAAGGCCAAATATTTTGACAATAGATAAGCCCATTTTCTAAGTACTAAGGAATTAACAAGGGCTATAGAATTTATGAGCCAGGAACCATGGACAAAAATCAATGTGCATATGCATGTGTGTGTGTGAGGATGTGTGTGTGTGAGAGAGGGAGAGAGATTGAGATGGACAGAGAGACAATATCACAGACATTTATAATTTTACCCTACTTGTAACTAGTTGGGAGACAGGAAACTTCTGAATCAGAGATGGACAGATTATTACTTAGAGCACCAGCAGTAACCAGAGTATCAGTATTTGTGGTCCATTCCCCAAGACCCAGATTCCATAGGGCAATGCATATGTTGTCTGTTTATGTCCTCTGTGGCATTACAGGAGAGGAGCCCTAAGCTTAGGGCACCTGATTCTTTCCTAATGGATAGTAAACATGGCTGCCCTTTTCCATCTTCTGAGGCTAGTCACTATATAAGCAACCTTGAAAAGGTAGTCCAGAATAATCACCTTTGCTTCACTTGAAAAGCATGCAGAAACAGGAGAGACTCATTGTCTCCTAACACACAACAATTCTCAAAGTATGAGTGGCTTTTACGTTGTTTATTTTTCATTTACAGCTAAGTCCAAAGTTAGGTGTTCTTGATAGACAGACAACTTTCTTCCAAGTGAATCATGTACTTAGGTTTCTTCCATCTTGTGACTCAGTTTTCTTTAAAATGTTGCTTCTCTGGCTGTAGTGCTCATTTGTATTAACCTTTGTAAGAGGAAGAAGCCTAGAAATTCAATAGTTGGGGTTGTTGGGGGCCAGACTTAGAGGTGTGGCACAATGTTTTCATTCCTTCTGCATGGGCTAGAACCCAGTGGAATGGCCACATCTAACTACAAAGGAAGCTGAGCACTGTCGAGTTATTGTTCTAAATAAGAAGAAATTAATATGGTGAATAGGCTGTCTATACTTCATTTTAGCTTGTTCTTGTGAAGTCATGTATAATTACGGAGAATTAAGTGAGATTGAATATTTTAAAAATGAAAGTTAGACAAAAACCCACCCAGATCCCACCATCCAGAAATAGTTATCATTACTACTAAGTAAATATCTCAGATTTTATTTATTTTATTTTTTAAAATTTTTTATTTTATTTTATTTTATTTTATTTTATTTGAGTTGGAGTCTCACTGTCGCCCAGACTGGAGAGCAGTGGCCGCTCTCAGCCACCGCAGCCTCGCCTGCTGGGTTCCGGCGATCCTTCTGCCTCAGCCTTCCAAGTAGCCGGAATTACAGGCGCGCGCTACTATGCCCAGCTAATTTTTTGATTAATTGTAGAGATGAGGTGTTGCCTGCCCAGGCGGGTCTCGAACCCACGGGCTCAGGCAATCCACTCACCTCAGCCTCCCAAAGGTGCAGGATTATAGGCTGAGCCACCAAACCCGGCTTCATATTTTTTTAATGCATAGATAAAAAGGACATGTAGAGAGAGAAAAATTATTTTGTTAAAATGAATTAATACTGTTAATGTTTTAAATAAGTCAAGTAAGATTTACTTGACTTATTTAGAGGGAAAAGACATAGAAGTAAAATAGGTAATATTAGTAAACTTCAAATAAAATTTTCTTACTGCAAGAGATATTAGTTCCTTAAAGATACATTGTAAGTTTAATAATAGAAATTATTAAAAACAAAGAACAAGATAGAATACAGAGAATGTTTTTCATTGAAGAGGTAAAACTGTCTTTCTAGTTTGGATGCTTTTGGCTCTAAGTAATGAAGTACTCAAATCAGAGGGGCTAAAGCAATTGAAAATTTATTATTTTGCCTAAGTTTAGAGACAAGGCTTTTCTAAGATTGATTAATTTACCAGTAGCTGATTCAACAGTGACAAGGCGTTGATTTCTTTTTTTGTTGTTGTTGTGGTTTTTGACTTTTGCAGTCATGGTTGCCAGATCACTGCAACTGTTCCAAGGATCATGGCCTAACATTTGAACATCAAAAGACAGGAATGGAGTACCTTTATTTTTTTTGAGTTGGAGTCTCACTCTGTCGCCCAGACTGGAGTGCAGTGGCCGCTTTCGGCCACTGCAGCCTCGACCTGCTGGGCTCCGGTGATCCTTCCGCCTCAACCTTCCAAGTAACCAGAATTACCACGCTCGGCTGATTTTTTTGATTTATTGTAGAGATGAGGTCTCGCTGCCCAGGCGGGTCTCGAACACGCGAGCTCAGACAATCCACTCACCTCAGCCTCCCAAAGGCGCGGGATTACAGGCTGAGCCACCGAGCCCGGCTTGGAGTACCTTTTTAAGAGTGAGAACGTTTCCAGCAGTGTCCTAGAAAATTTCACCTTATATTTCATTATATGGATCTAAGTCTATTCCAGTTCTAAAGCAGTCAATGGCAAATAGAATGGATTTATCTCGCTTGCCTTAGACTCATCCCTGTTCACCTCTGGTCTGGAAAGTAGGACCACTTTCATGCATACATTAGAGGGTCACCATTAATCAGGGTCTTTGTCAACAAGAAAGGGACTTATTTATTCCCTCCCTCCCTTCCACCTTCTATCCCTCCCTCCCTCCTGAGCAAGGGAAGGGATTTATGTCTAGTTATCGTTTGATGACAGACTTTGTTTTAATTACACACTTCAGTTTCTATATTGAGCTCCTGCTGTGAAAGGCCACTAGTATTCCCATTCTCATCTCTCTTTTTAAAATATTCAGTTTGGTTTTTTTGTTTGTTTGTTTGTTTTGAGTTGGAGTCTCACTCTGTCGCCCAGACTAGAGTACAGTGGCCACTCCTGGCCATGGCAGCCTCGACCTGCTGGGCTCCGGCTATCCTTCTGCCTCAGCCTTCCAAGTAGCTGAAACTACAGGCGCGCGCTACCACACCCGGCTAATTTTTGATTTATTGTAGAGATGAGGTCTCGCCAAGTTGCCCAGGCAGGTCTTGAACCCGCAGGCATAGGCAGTCCATTCACTTCGGCCTCCCAAAGCGTGGGATTACAGGCTGAGCCACCGAGCCTGGCCTGTGTGTGACTATTGTGAATAAGATTATGTTTTTGATTTGGTGCTCAGTCTACTGGCTGTTGGTGTATAGAAATACAACTGATTTTTTTCATTGATTTTGTATTCTGGGACTTACCAAAGTAGTTTATCAGTGCTGGGAGATTTTTGGCTAAATCTATAGAGTTTTTCAGATATAGAATCATATTATCTGCAAAGAGTGATAAAAACTTAACTTTATTTTCTCCTATTTGGATAACTCTAATTTCTTTCTCTTACCTGATTGCTCTGGCTAACACTTCCAGTACTAAGTTAAATAGGACTGGTAGCTTTGCCATGCAAATTTTTTTCATCTTGCTCATGCATGGGAGGCTCTTTTTGTGACATTTGCTCCATTATAAATTAGGTAATTTCTTGGCATATTTCTCATTATTTTTGACACCATGGTTTAAGGGCTGAATATTTTGCATTTTCCTGAAACCTATGGGAGTCGGGGGAGTGCAATATAAAAGCTCCACATCGGACTGTGTGCAGTTTTAAGTTCTCTAGGCTGCATAGAGCCATGCTGGGCTTTCTTTTCTAATATAGTACTTAACTGTCTTGTACAAGGTTCTCAGCCTCAACCATATGGGTGTGTCTTATTCTTACAAGGGAATTCACTGGAGCTTTTATAAAATTTGTTCTTTTTTTTTTTGAGCTGGAGTCTCACTCTGTTGTGCGGTAGTACTTTAGTTTGATGTCTTCCACCACCTGGTGTTTTTCTATTTGGGCAGACAATGCAGTCTCATTTTCTTCCTCCCCCATTAATAATATGTAACTTATTGTACAGTCTGTTGTTAGAAGAAGATATGGAAGGACAAGCTTATGATTTCTGAAAGCCACTTCTCAACTGATAGATCTTATCTTAGTATATATTTCATCTCTTCATTTGATTTTTCATGCAATTTGAATGAAAAAAAATTTTTTTCTTTTACCTGCCCATTGTGATGACGTGAAACAGACCACTACCCAACTGAGTGAAAAACTTTAAGGAAACACGTTTTTGAAAAATTTGTGCTGCATGAGTTTGTCCTCTGTGATCATCAGCAGTCTCTTTATGTCCCCTGAGAGAGGACATCTGAGTAGTTTGCTAGATTTTTGCAATGTCCCCTCCGAATGCAAAGGGTTAGAATTTAGGTGCATATGAAGATACAAATGCTGCCACATTGATTTCCTTATTGGAACTATTCAGTAATCTTGTAAACTTTTCTTTACCTTCCTTATTTCTATCTTTTCCCTTTTTCTTACATACTTTTGCTACTTTTGATTTTCCTGTGTTAGAATGTCTCATCCTGATTATGTTGCTTTGTTTTTTTAAAGGCCAGGTATAGGTGCATGCTTGTGGTCCCAGATACTAGGGGTGCTGAAGTGAGAGAATCCTTTGAGCCTGAAAGTTCAAGTTTGGCTTGGGCAACATAGTGAGACCCAGCCCCCCCTCACTACCTTTTTTAAGAAGTTGTTGTTCATGTATTTACATTTCCTCTAGTAATGTATGCAAGTGCTCATTTCCCTAGGCAACATTTGGTCTTACCATTAAAAACAGAAACCTAGCCACTGTAATCACTGTGTGTGAGAAAAATAGTACCTTAACCTCTTTAATAGTTGCGTTGTACATTTTTGTTGTTTAGTGGCTCTTTGTTTCTTTTGTGAATTTCCCAGTTGTGCTTTTTGTACATTGTTCCATGACACATATATTTTCTTACTGGTTTGTTAAAAAATGTTTAGAGTATTAAAATATAGAATATGCTAACTTTACTGATATCCTAGTTTGGTTTTTGTTTTTTAATGGTTTATTTGTAAATTGATGTAAAAGTATTTTCACCGTGTATAGCTAAATCTATCTTCTGAATTTTAAAACTGTTTTTGGTGCCTGCTACCAGACACCCGATCTTGCAGACCTCCATTAAAGTCCCACTTCTGCTGCAGAAAAAAACCAAAAAAAACACCTTTTTTTGGTTTCAAAAGTCATTTTTTACTTCAAATATGATACTTTAAAAGTACCTTCTGCCAGATCTTTAGATTATTTTAATTTATTCTTAATTGTTTCAAGTAGCCCATCTGGATTTTGTTTTATTTTGTCTAAGATACTTTTTCCTAAATTATTAACCAGTTTTTCTGGTACTATTATTAAGTAACTTCATTGTTTTCCTTTTGAGTTGGACTCTCCTCTTTACCACATATGAAGTATTCATATATGTAACTGCATCTTTTTCTGGATTCTAATTTTGTTCTGTTAATCTATTAAAATCTGTGTATCTTTTTTAGTGAAGGTCATTCCACTGCTTTGACCCACATTTTTTAGACTTTTAATATGAATATAATCTGTGTACAGTGTGTTCCAGTGAGCATTTACAGTCTTCATGTCATGGTACATTTTTTTTCTTTTGAGTTGGAGTCGTACTGTGTCACCCAGGCTGGAGTGTAGTGGCAGGCTCTCGGCCACTGCAGCCTTGACCTACTGAGCTCAGGCAGTCTTCTCACCTCCACCTCCCAAAGCATTGGTATTACAAGCATTTCTTGATGTGTGACATAGAGTTCATTATTATTTCATGTTTTGCTTTGTATGGCTTTTAAATATCTCTGTACACTATATTTTCACACATGGTCATGTGCATACTTTGCCATTTACTCCTATGCACTTTGCAAGTTATTAGGGTTTGTTTGTTTGTCTTTTGGTTATTTAGAATCATTCACTACTAAATTATCCCAACTCCTATAACGTTGAAGAATGAAGCCCAGAGTGAGAAGTAGAACCTAAATAGTAAAGGTGGATAGAAAGACTTCATTATATTACACTTATAGGTTAGGATCCTCTGGACTTCAAATTTATAAAATCAGTTGCACAGTTAAATTTATTAGGTTTGGTATACACACACAAGACTCAAGATATCATTACTTTTAATTTGTACTTACTTTAGCTCTTATGACTCATTTGTGCATTCTAGTCTTACTTTAGTTAACAACTTGATAAACCACTGCACAATTTTTAATGGCATATAGAGGGCAGGGCTCAGCAGGGATGGCTCATTTTTCTTCTATGTGGTATGAGCTGGGTTTACTCATAAGACTACATCATGCTTGTGCTTGACTCGGTGGTCAGCATTGGTCTTTTTCATATGTCTGGACAAGGTCCTACTGGCTATAGACTGGAATACCTCAGTTCTTTCCCAATATGGCCTCATTCTTTACTTAGCTTCTCAATTAGGGGAGTGTGGTATGATTCTTTATTTGGTGGCTGGGATTCAAGGTGGCAAAGGTGGATGCCATGAAGAGTCTTCTTAAAGCTATAGATTCCTGAGCTTGTTGGATACCATTACTTCTGCTACATCCTGTTGAGTAAAGTCAGTCCAGGTTCAAGGGAGTGGAGAAGAGGACAGTTTGGATGGGAGGAGAAATATTGCAGAGGATGGAAGCATGATTCCTTGGGAGTCCATCATTATGTGCCACAGACACAATAGCATTGGGATAGAAGTATTTCCTAAAAAGTATAGATAAAAAATATCGTGTCAATTTACATTTCTGTTGTTAAAATCTTAACTTTGCAGTCAGAAAATGTCTATGTACTTAGATCAGGAATTCAAAACAAAAAGTGGGGTATTATAGTAAAACATAGGCTTAATTTTTATAAATTTTGTTCTGGTGTGTAATCTGTTAGGCAGGGACAGTGATATTAATCTTTCATGACTTGAACAGATTAAGTGCTGTGTGAATGATTAAATTTGAGCACCATAAAAATAAATAAACTCAACTCTTTAAGTAGTAGTACATTTCACACTCAATACTGTTTCTTTTCTTTTTTTTTTTTGAGTTGGAGTCTCACTCGGTCACCCAGACTGGAGTGCAGTGGCTGCTCCCGGCCACCGCCGCCTCGCCTGCTGGGCTCTGGCGATCCTTCCACCTCAGCCTTCCAAGTAGCTGGAATTACAGGCATGCACTGCCATGCCCGGCTGATTTTTTGATTTATTGTAGAGATGAGGTCTCACTGCCCAGGCGGGTCTCGAACCCACGGGCTCAGGCAATCCACTCACCTCGGCCTCCTAAAGGTGCGGGATTACAGGCTGAGCCACCGAGCCCGGCTCTTTTTTTTTTTTTTTTTAAGTTGGAGTCTCACTCTGTCGCCCAGACTGGAGTGCAGTGGCATGCTCCTGGCCACCGCAGCCTCGCCCTGCTGGGCTCCGGCGATCCTTCCGCCTCAGCCTTCCAAGTAGTCGGAACTATAGGTGTGCGCTACCACACCTGGCTAATTTTTAAATATTTATTGTAGGGATGAGATCTCACCAAGTTGCCCAGGCAGGTTTCGAACCCGTGGGCTCAGGCAGTCCACTTGCCTCAGCCTCCTCAAGTGCTGGGATTACAGGCAAAGCCACCCAGCCCAACCACAATAGTGTTTCTTAATCTACTGATTCAAACAATTAAGAACATTTGGTTAAAATTCTTAAACATTAAATAAAGTTGGGCTTCTAATATGTAATTAGATTTTTAAGATCAAATTCCTTTTTGTATTCAGTTCATCAGCTTTAGCACTTCATAGAACACTCTAAGCTTGTTAGCGGTAACTAATTCATCTATTTTCTGAGTAAACCTAGGAAAGAACTTTTTGCCTAAGATTCTGTGCCCTGAGCTCTAGTTTTTGAACCATAGAATTTAGTGCATGATGATGGAATATCTGGCAGTATTCAGATGTGAAGTGCTATGCAAACTTTAAAGTGCTATTTATAAAGTGTCCACAAATGTAATTGGTGTTTTTAACAAGAGAAAGTTTCAATTATAGACTTCAGTTGTTTATTAGTATTATTTTAGGTTTACTAAGAATAAGGGAGCTGAAGCCATTTAAAAATAATTTACACTAGACCGGGCATGGTGGCTTACACCTGTAATCCCAGCACTTGGGGAGGCGGAGCTGGGAGGATTGCTTGAGGCCAGGAGTTTGAGACCAGACTGGGTGGCAGAGCGTGACCTGTCTCTATTAAAAAATAAAAAAAGTTAACTGGGCGTGGTGGCAGTTGCCTGTAGTCCCAGCTACTGACTGAGGCAAGAGGATCACTTCAGTTCAGGAGTTTGCAGCTGTGTTGAACCATGATCATGCCACTGCACTCGAGTCTGGGCTACAGAGTGACATCTTGACTGAAAAAACAACAACAAAAAACCTTACAGTATTCTTACTTGTTGATATATAAGATAGCATTGTGATCAGAGGAAGCGATTTGTTAACATTTTGAATTACTAAGTAGCTATAAAAGAATCTTTATTGCATACATATGGGCTATAGTTTAAATTTAAATTGGATTTTACTTATATTCATTTCTAGAAATATAAAGAAAAGGACAAACATAAACAAAAACACAAGAAGCAACCAGAGCCATCACCTGCATTGGTTCCATCCTTGACTGTTACTACAGAAAAAGTAAGTTTTAATTATCATATTTATATAGTAACTAGTTACATGATAATTTTTACTTCCTTAAGTATTTTCACGCCCTGACTTTTTCCATCTCTCCAGTCATACATCAGGCACTTAGGATTCCCACTTCTTAGTCCTCTTTCCTAGCTTTTGCTTATTGTGTACTTGTCTCCAAAGACTGTTAAGTGACGTTAACAAGTGGAGGCATCAGAAAGATGGAGAACTTGGGCTGTGGGGTAAATTTTATTCACCTATCATTTTGAATTCTAACCTTACCACTTACTGAGTTTTTCGGTTAATTAGCTTCTCTGTAATTTAGTTTCATCATATGTCAGGTGGGGGAAATTATTGGTAAAATTGAATGAGAATACCTGTAAAACAATTAGAATGGTATCTGGTTCATAGTAACTATTACTTAGTAAAGGTTAAATATTTTTAGGGTTATTGTGGTTATCGTGAAAACAAATGGAGGCAGGAATAGGTGGATGGGACTGAGTGAGCAAGTGGGGAATGCAATAGGAGATAAGGCCAGAGTGGGGACCCACTTATGCAAGATTGTATAAGCCAGAGAAGGAATTTAATTTGAATGAAAACATCTTTAATTTGAGTGAAAAGTAAGCCTTTGGAGAGTAACATGGTCTGACTTGAGTTTTGAAAGGCTGCTTTGTTGTGGATACACTGTAAAGATTCAGAATGGAAGCAGGGAAGCCATTAGGAAGTTACTGCAGTAATCCAGAGAGAGATAGTAGTGTCAGTGGAGGTAGTGAGAGGTAATCAGATTCTGAATACATTTAAAGATAGAGCCTAAATGGCTTTCTTATAATTAAGTTAGAGTTGTAAGAGAGACGATCTAAACATGATTCCAAAGGTTTTGACTCAGATAACCCGAAGGGGTGGGGTTGCTGTTATGAAAGATGGGAAAAACTGTGGGCATGGCAGGTTGAGGAAAAAGTGGAGGATTCTGTTTTGGATATGGCGTTAGTTTTCCGTTGGTATCTGAACAAATTACTACAAATTGATCAATTTAAAACAGCATGAACTTATTAGTTGCTGATTCATAGGTCCGAAGTTTGGATGTAATTGGCTATGTCTCGTGTTATGGTTCTCACAAGGCCCAAATCAAGATGTTAGATGACTGGGTTCTTATCTGAAAGAATCTGCTTCTAAACTTGTTTGGGTTATTAGCAGAATCCAGTTTCTTGTCATTGGAGGACTGAAGTGCTCATTTCCTTGCTGCCTGTCAACTGGGACCCACCTTTGTCTCTTAGAGCCTCGTTCAGGTCCTTGTGCCATCTGTTACATGATTCTTTCCATCTGAGAGTTAGCAAGGGTGTGTTGAATCCTTCTCACATTTGTAATTTTTGTGTTGCATCTCTTTTTCAAGAGAAATTTTGTCTTCTTTTACGGGCTCATATGATTAAATAGAGTCTACCTGAAAAATTCAGGATAATCCCCCCATTTTAAGATTCATAAGTTTAATTATATTTACAAAGTCCCTTTGGCCATGCATTATATAACACATCCACAGATTTCAGGGATTAGGATATGGGCATCTTGTGGGGAGGATGCTGTTCTGCCTACCAACAGATATGTTGGTGTTACAATGTCTGTTAGACATCCAAGTAGAAATGTTGGCTAACCAGTTGATTACCTAGTCTGGTATTAAGGAAAGATGTCCAGACTTCAGATATAAATTTGAAAGTTGTGTGCATATGGAGTTTTTTAAAGCCATATGACTAAATAAAATCACTAAGGCAGGAGTGAGTGCAGGTAGAGAAGAGAAAAGGCCTTAGGAGCCCTCCTTCCTATGTTGAAAGGTCTGGAAGAAGAGGTACAACCAACAAAAGAGACTGAGAATAGGCCAGAGTTTGGAAGAAATCAAGAGGTTATGGTTATAGTATACTGGAGGCCAAGTTA
Organism: Carlito syrichta; assembly: GCF_000164805.1. Classification (NCBI taxonomy): domain Eukaryota; kingdom Metazoa; phylum Chordata; class Mammalia; order Primates; family Tarsiidae; genus Carlito; species Carlito syrichta. Next base: position 91,121 of record NW_007248630.1, on the reverse strand, counting down.
CAGGGGGGAATAAATGAACTGTGTCATATAATAGTAGGACTAGTCCATGAATTTAATTATGGGAAGTTCTTTAATGAACGTGATGAGCAGTTTTAATATACTGGTTGAGGCAAAAGCCTGATTGGAGTTGTTTAAAGCGAGGGGAGAAGAGTCAGAACGTGAGTATATAAATGATTGCTTTGAGGAGCTTTGCTATAAAGAGGATCAGAGATATAGGCGATAACTGGTTCAGGAAGTAGATATGATTAAGGGTATTATTTTATTTAATTTATTTAATTTTTTATTTTTAGAGATAGGATGTCACTCTGTCACTCATGATGGAGTGAAATGGTATAATTATAGCTCACTGCAATCTCAGACTACTGACTCAAACCATCATTCCACCTTAGCCTCCCAAGTAGTGGGACTACTACCAGGCATGAACCACCATGCCCTTTAAATTTTGTGTAGAGGTGGGTCTTGCTATCTTGTCCAGGCTGGTCTTGACTTTAGGCTCAAGCAAGTTTCCCACCTTGGTCTCCCAGAGTGCTGAGATTATAGGCATGAGGCACCACACCTGGCCAGGGACAGGCTAATTTTTGATTTATTGTAGAGACAAGGTCTTGCCAAGTTGCCCAGGCTGGTCTCCAACCCACAGGCTCAGGTAATCCACTTACCTTGGCCTCCCAAAGTGCTGAGATTACAGGCTGAGCCACGAGCCCGGCCTGTTTTTTAAATGAGATAAATAATAGCATGCTAGTAGAAAGGGGAAATAATGATATAGAAGACAGAGAAAAATTGTTAGAGTGTCATCTTTAAGAATATGAGATGGGATGAGATCTACTGCCACATTGAAAAGTTGGCTTTATTAATAGGAGAGAAGTCAGAAAGATAGGGGAGGCTGGGCCCAGTGGCTCATGCCTGTAATCCCAGCACTTTAGGAGGTTGAGATGGGAGGATCACTTAAGGCCAAGAGTGTGAGATCAGCTTGGGCTAAGGGAATAAAAAGTTAGCTGAGCATGGTGGTTCATGCCTGTAGTCCTGACTATTTGGGAGGCTGAGGTGGGAAGATTGAGCTTGGGAGTTTAGAGGGTATAGTGAACTATGATCACACACCACTGTGCTCCAGCCTGGGCCACAGAGTAAAACTCTGTCTCTTAAAAAGGTGGAAGGGTTGTGCTAGGGTAATATATGTAGGGCATGGATACATGTGGTGGTGGGATTTTGGAAAAAATCTCTTCTGATAAATTCAGATTTTTTTCAGTGAAGTAAGAAGCTATGTTAACAGTTGTATTGATGAGAGGAGTGTTAGGGCTTTGAACAAAGAAAAAGTTATAAAATAGCTAACTATTATAATGGGAAATAAAATTTACTAGTGAAATTTAGTATGATTGCTGGGTAACCGCAAGGTTCCACTTGAGGTTCATGGTCAAGAATTTAATGTGGCCGGGCTCAGTGGCTCAGCCTGTAATCCCAGCACTTTGGGAGGCTGAGGCGAGTAGATTGCCAGAGCTTGCGGGTTTGAGACCCACCTGGGCAACTTGACAAGACTTCGTCTCTACAATAAATCAAAAAATTAGCTGGATGTGGTGGCACACATCTGTAGCTGCAGCTACTTGGAAGTACCACCTGAGCCCGGCAGGTTGAGTGGCCGTAAATGTGCCACTGCCCTCCAGCCTGGGACACAGAGTGAGACTCTGACTCAAAAAAAAAAAAAGAATTTAAGTTCTGTTTTATAAAGAAAGTTTTGCTGGAACGCTACCACATCCATTTGTTTCCAAATTGTCTATGGCTATTCTGTTCTACAACAGTATAGATTTGAATACTAAACAGAGACAACCCACAAAAATATAAAATATGTAGCATCCAGCCCTTGACAGAAAAGTTTTACCAATCAATGCCTTAGGACTTACCTTACTGTCACTCTCCAGCACTACACCCAACTTACTCCTTACTTAGAGATTTCAGTATACACCTAGACAATACCTTTTATAAACCTCCAGTCTCAGTTCTTTCATAGCCTCTCCTCCAATGGTCTTGTCTTCTAACCTACATGAGCATCTCACATTCTGGTCATACCCTAGACTCTAAAGACTACCACCTCATATTTCCACTTCACTCTCTACTACTCCAACAATCCTTTAATTTTACCAGGAACCACTAGCTATTATTTATTATCTCCCATCCTATCTTGTCTTCACTTTCCTATCTACTGATTTAAATATCAAGATACATCCTTATAAACCCCCAAGGCATTCACCCTCAACTCATTCACTGTACTCATATGATAAAATAACAGCCTGACCAAATCCTATTCTGTACCCACACCCAGAGATGAACAAGAATGGAGAAAAATAAAAAGTTGTGCAAACTTGTCACGCCCAGCTAGGACAGTTTTCATATGTCATGAACATAGCCCTCTTTTGATTTTTTTTCCAACCATTAAAAATATAAAAATGATTCTTGGCTGTTGAGCTATACAAAAACAGGTGGATAACCACAGGGCTTGTATTTTGCTGTATCCTGCACTAATAATGAGACCTGGTGGGTGACTGGGGCTGGTGATAGAGATTTGCTTGCTGGAGGGTTTTAGAGAGAGAGGTTTGGAATTAACATCGAAGTCTCCATTCCCAGTGCTACAAAAGCTGTGGGAGCAAAGTAGTCACCATTTACTTGACATACTACATAGTAAGCAAGGGGCTTCGGGTTGATCTAAACTTTTGTTGGAACAAGAATCTGAAGGGATGTTCAGAGAAAATGATGAGTTATATAGCATTTTGTCCTGATGATACTGAGTTCCAGAGAGCACACTGGAAGGGCTTCAGCTGTTGAAGGAAGGCTGACTGGTATGGACACATAGGAGATGTTTATAGCTGAGTGAATGTGAGTCAGGTAAGTATTGACCTGCAACCTTTTGATGACTGACATAAGAACAGGGATAAAGTCATAATGAGATTATCCCTGGTAAGCAGTAAGGCAAATATAGCGAGGCCATAGTGTTTGAGGGGTTGGGGTAGAATGGGAGTATGGGTTCCTTCTTGACCTTTATGAATGGTTGAAGGCTGAAGCCATAGGTTCCTTGTAGGAGGAAGGTGTAATTTTACTATTGATTCACTATAGTCTTCTCTTGATGGAAAGATAGGGATAGGTCAGGGGATACAAGGCTGAGTTTTAGAGCTTTTTTAAAGGGCTTTTTTGGACAATATGTTTATTTTTAACAGTAGTTATCAAAGTTGTACATATTTTCGGGGTGGTGCATGTGATATTTTGATATATATACAGTATATAGAATCCATGATTATTAGTTGTGGAACACATTTAAATTGAAAATCACAAGGAACTTTAATTTTTTAATGCTTATTATTGTATAGCCAGAGTTGATTATACATCTTTGAACTTTGCTCTGTTATCTCTTATACCATAATAAAAATTTCATTTCATTAATTTCTTTATTAATTTAGTTTTTGTTGGCCTTGTATTTTTATTGTACTTTTTCTGTGACTAACCTTCAACCCTTTTGGACTCTAAATGTTTTAAAACTAGAAATTAGCAACAAGTAAATATTTCAGTATCAAGTTTTGTTAATGTGCTGTCACTGTAACCTTTTAAATGCCACAACTATAACTTACCAGTATAATAGTTTCATACAAATTTATGAAAAGCATGGTGATGGACCACTGGTGATACATAATTACAATGTGCAAGTAAATTACAGTTGCTAGGAGCAAAATAGGTTTTCATATTTGTTAGTAAGATTGTTAACAGAATGAGCATAAAAGTATAAATGTCTTTTCTAGAAAACGTAGCTTTTATTTCTAGTATTGGGGGATTTCAGTTCTTAGGTAAAAGAGGATTAGATGGAACACATGGGATTTGATGTGTACAGGACTTGGTGTAGGAAGTCCCTTCATAAAACAAGTAGGGAAAGCTTCTGTTTTCAGGGCTGTGTGGTTGCACCTCCAATTTCCCCAGTTGATAACCTTTCTGATCACTTTAAACTGATTTACTTCTTTCCATGGTAGACAGGATATTGCCAAGAAATGAGAGCAGGGGAAGCCTTTGTTCTTGATCTAATGGAGATTTGCTTGGTGTTAATGTCATTTTGCTGAAAAATTTTCTAGCATAGAAGCCATAGTTCTATTTTAAAATTTGTGACAACATTGAACCTGATACCTTATTCAATGTAACCTTTATTTAACACATTCATTTAATCATTATTAGAATACTTAGTTATATCTCATCATTAGTGTAGATAGCTCAGACTTTTTTGTCATTTTTATTTTGGGTTGATTCAACTTAAAAAAATATTTTTTTTGAGTTGGAATCTCACTCTGGACCCCATGCTGGAGTACAGTGGCATGCTCAAGCTGCTGCAGCCTCAACTTCAGGCAGTCCTTCTACCTCAGCCTTCCAAGTAGCTGGAACTTCAGGCATGCACCACCATGCCTGGCAAATTTTTTGTTTTATTGTAGTGACGAGGTCTCAACAAGTTGCTCAGACTGGTCTTGAGTCCCTGGGCTCAGGCAATCTTCTCTCCTCTGCCTCCCAAAGTGCTGGGATTACAGGTGTGAACCACTGCACCTGGCTTTGATTTTCTAATGTTAAAACCACTGTGCATTTCTGGGATAAGATCTCAATTGGTCTTGATGTATTATCATTTTTATTTTCTGTTGAATTCAGTTTTTTTGAAATGTAAATGCCTTTTGTATCTGTGTTCATGAGGGATATTGACTTGCGGTTTTCTTACTATGTCTGTGTGTGGTTTTGGTGTCACAGCAATGCTGACTTTGGTTTCTTTTTTGTCTTTTTCCTCTTTACTTTTCAGTGTTAGAATTTCTATTGTCTTATTCTTAAGCTCAGAGGTTTTTTTTCCTCTACTGTGTCCAGTCTACTGATGATCCTATCAAAGTACTCCTCAATTCTGTGTGTGTTTTTTATCTCACTAGCATTCTTTTTGATTTGCTGTTATTATTAATCTGTTCTCGAATGTTTGCTTTTTAAAATCAAATACATCATAATATTAATCATAGTCTTAAAGTTTTCTGCCATATCTGACCCTGGTTCTGATGGTTTTTCAGTTTCTTTAAGCCTTTTTTTTGCCTTTTAGTATGCCTTTTAATTTTTTGTTGAAAGTCAGTAAAAGTACTGGTAAAAGGAACTGTGGTAAATAGACCATTAGTAGTGTAGTAGTGAGTTGTGGAGGAGCTGGAAGCATTCTGTACTAATGTGATTCTCAGTCAGGGCCTTTGCTCCTGGGCTGTTAATTTCACAAGTTCTTTTTAGTTCCTCATCCTGGCCCATGCCCCTTTCCCCAAGATGGGACAGGATGACCTGAGTAGCCTGATTTGTTTATGCCCTTCCCCCAGCTCAATTAGTTTCTGATAAGATCTCAGCAGGTTAGATTCTTGTTAAGAAAAACTGAAAGCTGGGGCTATTTTTAAATGGTTCCTTTCCCCCTCCTATTGAGGAAAGCTCTGGGCTATCTTTCTCTGATACTCACTGTGAGGACCTGCTAGAGTTCCTGGAGGAAGCACTCACACTGATCCTCCAAGAAGTCATAAATTATAGTTTAGGTTTTCCTTCCTTGTTACTGGTTCCTGTGGAGGTTTCTGCTTGTGAGTTTCTGCTCAGGTAAGTTGTGATTCTCTCTGCTCACCTATTTGTCTCTAATTTTTGGCACAGTAATTTGCTGTGTGACCTCTCTTCTCTCATAGATCTAAGAAGAGCTGGCGATTTTTAGTTTGTTTGACTTTTTACTTGTGTTAGGACAGAGTTGCTTGTATGCCAACTAGAAATTGGAAGTCCTGATGTAAGCTTTTAATGGTACATACATCTCTCTCAGTACTACTTTACCAGTTGGTTTTTTGAGTTGGAGGTATCAGTCTATCTCACTCTGGAGTTTAGTGGCATGATCATGGCTTACTTCAGCCTTGACCTTCTGAGCTCAGGAGATCCTTCCACCTCAGCCTCCTGAATAGCTGGGACTACAGGCACATGCCAGCATGCTTTGCTAACTTTTTTATTTTGTGGAGACAAGGTCTTGCTGTATTGCCCAGGCTGCTCTTGAATTCCTGGACTCAAAAATACTCTTGCCCAGAGTGTTGCGATTATAGGCATGAGCTACCTCATCCAACCTGCTTTATGAATTTTGATATGTTGTGTTTTCATTTTTATTAAGTTTACAAGATACCTTGTGTTTTTTTTTTTTTATTTCTTCTCTGATCCATGGGTTACATAGAAGTATATTATTTATTTGAAATATTTGGAGATTTTTCACATATCTTCTTGTTATGTATTTCTAAGCTAATATTTTTATATCACGTCATTCCTTTTAAATTTGTTGGTACTTTTGTTTTATGACACAAAGCATGGATTATTTTGTTAAATGTTCTTTGTGCTTTTCGAAAGAATGTATATTCATTTGTGGTTGTGTGGAGTTTTTTTATAAATGTCAGTTTCAATTAGGTGAAGCTAATTTATATGGTTTAAATTTTCTACATCCTTACTCTTCGTCGTTTTTGTTTGTTTTTCAGTCATTCACTGTAAGGGGTGGGTATGCACTTCTCCCTCTAATTCTATCAATTTTTGCTTTTTTTATTTTGAAGATCTCTTATTAGGTGTAGAAATATTTAGGATTTTTGTATCTTCTTAATGAATAAACCACTTTATTTTATTACTAATATTCTTTGTTCTGGAATTTACTATCTCATTATAATATAGTGAATTCATCTATGTTATTGATTAGTTTTTGCTTGATATTTTTTCCATACTTTTACTTTTTTTGTTTCTTTATACTTAAAGTAAGAATCTTTAAGTCTGCATGTAGTTGGGTTTTGAGTTTATTAATTCAGTTTTGCAATCTTTGCCTTTTAATCAGGGTGTTGAGAATTTACATACATTGTGATTATCTATGTGGTTGTATTTTATTTTATTTTTTTTATTTTTTTATTTTTTTGAGTTGGAGTCTCCCTCTGTCGCCCAGACTGGAGTGCAGTGGCCGCTCCCGGCCACC